>NW_005179276.1:0-79711 GCF_000350225.1 Chondrus crispus
CCCGTACGTACGGCATAGCCAGCACACGTACGCGCTGCCGTCCGTTGAGGCGAATGTCGCCGCGTGCCGCGCCTCCTCATCGGTGAGGAGGGGCACGCGAGGCGCTTCGCCTCCTGCATCTCGGCTCGATATGTCGAGCTCTGCGACCCGGGGGTCTGTACCCCTTGCCACTCTTGGAGTGGCCGCGAAGGCGGTCGCGTAACTCGATGTGGTTCCGGTCGACATCGGTGAAGGGGTTCGTGCCCCCACGGGCCCTGCTCCTTGCGTAATGAGGACAGGGTCGGCCTGCCACTCATCCTCCCCGATATGGAGGGTCGAGGCGGGCGAGCTTGTCGCGGCGGACTTCGTAGTCCTGCCAGCCCTCCCTGCCGGTTTCGAATCCGGCAGAGGTAAACCGCGCCGAGCGCGGTACGTTGTACCTTCCGCCGTGGCGATACGGCGGATGGTCGGAAGATCGGTCTTCTGACTGCCTGGCAGCCTTTGCACAGTTTCGGATACTGCGGCACGGGTTGCCGGTGCAAGTCCCCGCACGAAGTAGTGCGCGAGGGACTGTTCGGAGAAGACTGCCGTGCATCGGAACGCGGCAGTCTCGAGTCGGTCAGCAAACGTGCTTTCCGTCTCATGCGATTGCTGTCGCGCCGTAGCGACAGCGTCGTACGCTTCACCTAACACGTCGTCCGTGAGGTAGCGTTTTAAGAATTGATTCACGAGCCCCGGCCAGCTCACGTCGTCGTGGAGCTGGCCGGCGCGGAGGCCACGCATCGTATAACTCGTATACAGGCGCTCCGCGTCGCGCTCGAGGAAGTGCGCGAGGACTCGTACCGCAACACCTTCGGTCAGGTGTTGCGAGTTGAAGGTGATTCGGATATCCTTCAAGAACGGCAGCAGCTGGATCGGGTCGGTACCGTCGAAGCTGCGCATCGTGGGACGGATCCCACGACAGCGTTGGACGTACTTCGCGATCCGTCCCGCGTCACCCGAGGTAACGAGCCTCGAGGTGTTGTCCAAGCGGTACATACGATAGTCAGCAACGGCGCTGAACTCTTGGATCATCGTATGTACCGGCTCGAGCCCGGGTTCAGCGGGACCCAGCGTGCCGAAGGAGGTAACCGGTAGCGTACGGACGTCTGCCGGACCTGGATGCTCGGCGTAACTCGCCGGCGGGTAGCCGCCCCAGCGGGGATCGACGGAGAACATCGGTTCTCCGGATCCGCGGACGGCTCCTCCACGGTCCTTTTCGTCCGCGTACGATACGCGGTCCACTTGCCGCCTACTTCCGGCGATAGGCGGCAAGGCTTGGGTCTCAGACGCGAAGTTCGCGTCTATCGGAGGACGGCTTCCTTCTGCAGTCCGACTGGTAGCGGCACCAGTCGGACGCCAACCTTCGGGGGCGGCGGCGCTCGGAGGTACGGTACCACCGGGCCCTCTCGAGGGGGCACCGGGTAGCCTTTCGGCCATGGTACGTTCCATGTCACGAGCACGCCGACGAGTGGCGTCGAGCTCAGCGGAGAGGTGCGCGAACGCACCCAATTGCTCTGCGGACGGAGAGGTTCGGTCCTCGGGTCGTCTCACCGAGGTCGGCCTCTCAGGGCGACCTTGCCCGGACGGTCCGGGCGAGGCGAAACGGGAGTCTTCGACGAGCACGATCCGCGAGTGTAACTCGTCGATCAGTGCTCGGAGATTCTCTAAGGACTGCGTCACTCTATCGAACCTCCCTTCACGCAGGGAGCGGAGTTCGGCCATACATCGAGTGTATACATGGTCCGATACATCGATCCGAAGGGAAGTACGGACTTCCTCGATGTATTCGGCTATGCGTTCGAACATCGCCGCCGCTCTTTCCTCGGAGGATCCGAGCGACGGTTCGCGGTCACGAGGACCTGCGTCGCCGTCGCCCGACGGGGCGGATGGGGACTGCACAGCGGCCGGACTCAGATCCGCCGCTTCGGAGCGGATCGAGGGCTCAAACTCTTGGCTCATCTCGACGCGATCGGTTCGCGGAGGGAAGCGGAAGTCTTCTCGGAGATCGGACTCCAGGGTCTTCTAGGTCGGGAGACCACTGTAGCATAAACACCCCCAACGGAGAGGGGTGTATGCACAGCTCGACGTAGACCCCGTCCGAACGGGAAGACGGGGGTGAAGCGGGACACCAGCTAACGGCACCGGGCAGCGGGCCCGGGTAGCGTGGTAGAGCGGGAACGGGGAGGGCGCCGGTACGCGCGAGCGGTTCGACGCCTCGACGCCCCGGCGCGGTACTGGGTGACGATCCAGTACCGACGGGCGGAGGCGGAGCCGGCTCGTGGGCGTACCGCGCGCGTCCTCAACCCGCGCTCGGTGCCGCTCTAAGGTAGTTAGCGAACGCTACCTTAGAATAAGCGGGAAGTCGGACCTTGACGGTCGGTGGGTGACCAGTCCGTGCTTGTCCTCCTCCCCCGCCGCCGGTCCGCTCCATATTTAATGTACATAATAACCTATCATAATAGTACAGTACCGATGTACTGTAGCGACGTACTGTAGCGGTCGGTCGACACTGTAATACTGTCAGCCATCGGGGCTGACAGTACACGTGTGTGTGCGCGCTCTTCGGTCCCGCGCGTACACGTGTCCACGTGCGCCCCCTGTACTCGGGGTTACACGTGGTGGTACTGTAGAGCATCGAGCTCTACAGTAACCGATCCGATTCTGAGTTGATCTAATCTAAAATAAAGCCCCAGGGGGGGGTTATACTACATTGACTTAGGGAGGAAAGCAAACCGCAGACGAGTGCATGGAAATACACGTGTGAAGCGGCCCTGAGATTATTTTAAAAAGAAAATTTAAGGAAAGCAGGAGCCGTCGCTGGGAAACGCACACGTTTGTTGTCACCAGACCCAAGCGCCGGTCTTGCGACTTCGACAATTACAAGAGAACGGGAGCTTGACCCCCACACACACCCCCCACTTCCCAACCCACCCCAGACACATTTGAGGATGGTTGTTTATGAACGTACAGTACCCCGACGGGGGACTCTCACGAGGAAATCCGATTTGCTATGACGAAGCCGCCGGCCGCGCAGATGTCTAACTAAGACCGAGGAAACGACTCCCAAGAGAGGAAAGCAGGGCGAAGTTTTGATCTTCCTTTTCTCCCCCCCCCCCAGACAAGTCGGAGGCGCTGATCGGTAAGTGCGAAACGGATACAATTGACACGATTACCTCGTTTTCCCACTCTTTCTTTCTGTTTTACGACAAGGACGCGACCCCACAATGGAATGTCGACACGCCACCCCAAATGGGACGAGTAGGTGGATGAAAACCCAGAGGCGCACACACCATCGGCGAAGGTGACGCGCGAGAGACCGCCGGTCAGTTCGGCAAGGAGAGAAGTGTGTCACGACGAGGGAAAGATTTGTTGGGATCACGCGAAGAATGGATGATTGCTTCTACAACTACGAGAGACCAACGGAAAGGGGATTCGGAAGGTGAATCTCACAAAGCGACAACGAGGACGTCGTCAGCATTACGTTTGAAAAAAATGGACGAGGAGCCAAGCCTGCGAAACGGAGACGTACAGTAACTCTGTGCGTGCAAAGCTGACGAGCAGGAAAAGGAGAGATGGATCTCGAGGGGGTCTTCGCCAAGGTGATCAAGGCAGACGGTACCACCATGAATGAGGATATGTCGATGTCCAAACATCGAGGGACACTCGCCGAAGGACCGAGGATCTGCGATTCCGTTGCGCCGCAGTTCGCCTCACTCTGCACCGATTTGGTGCGCAACTACCAAAAAGGTCTCGTTGCCGCAGGCGAAATCAGGATGATCTCGTCGAGACTCTGTTCGTCAACTTCCCGTCGTCCCCTACGGGGATTGGACAGATCGAGTTGAAAAAGAAAGTGTGTTGTTGCCGCTCGTGAGCGACACCGCCGGAAGATGCGAGGATCCCGAACCGATGCTTTGTCGACGAAGAAGTGGTGATGGGATGTTAAAAAAAGGGTCATTCTGAGATTGGGAGGGGGACAAGGTCAAAATCTTTCGGTGTCAGGGGGGGACACATGATATTGTATCGATACAGTAGGAGACAGGTGCATTTTGTTTCGATAAAGGGGGGGGACGTAAAAAATTGAGCCAAATAGGAGGGGGAATTTGGATTTCCGACTCGCACTTTTCGCGGAGTTGTTACAATGGTAGGGGACTCTGATTTCTTGATCATTTTGGGGGGGGGACTAGGCTACCGTAAGCAATGTACGCAAGGGTGCTTTTAGTAGCCTTTCAATCCCCTCCTTGCAACTATCGAACATGCTACGACGTTCGCCCCGCGCTGGTACCGCTTTCTACGACGGGAAATGCGAGATGGTAATGCCTCTGCGTTAATGCCTCTGCTTTTTCCATCTCGTCTTTTAACTTTTTCAAAAGGGATGTTCTATGGTAAAACCAATTTGTGTGTCCTTTGTTCAACTTCTAAGACACGATCGGTAGCATTGTGTCTTATATCATAGCTCTCATACCGCACCACGCACGACCGATCATCGATCGCTTAGTATAAACATAAGAAAAATCATGCACTGTCGGGATACTTACCGAGAACTGGACCTTTTTGCTCTTCTTTTCCTGTCTCATATATGCTTTGAGCAAAAACCCAACATACTCGTCAGCTTGATCCTCTGTGTGGCATTCTCTCTCGCCCCAAAAGTCACGTCAAAGCGCTCTCTCACTGACGGTGGCCGAATATCTAAAATGCTGCATCGCATAGGCAAACTGACTGAGATTTCACAAACTTCCTTCCCATTTTTCTCTGGAACCATTTCTTCTTCGCACGGATCATGACGAGAAGGCGTCTCTTCCTCGTCTTCAAAGTCGACCTCTGGTTCAATCGTCTCACTTGTAGTCCATTCCCGTCTCTCACCCTCGGGAAGCTAGCTCGGGACGGACGCATCGTCTTCGCTTAGATATCCGCATGCTTCCTCTGATAGTGTCTCTGCGTTCTGCAACACAGTTGCTCGTCGCTTTGGAAAGATGAAGTTACTGGCTCCTAGGCCGCACCTGGCCTTGCGCAAAAGGCCTCATGCAAATCCGATACACATCGATGATATCGCCTAGCATGGGCGCTATGGACCGTGTTGATAGCCGGTTGTGGACGGTACGAGCCCGGGAGACGGCGTGGATGAGCAGAATTGGCGCGAGGACGGTCAGAAGATGCGTCGGCTGCCGTCTGTGGTCGTCTTTCCACTAAGACGCGGGCTTCGGAAGGCCAGAGGATGAGATGGGTTCTAGCACATGAGACGAGATGCTATGTGCCAACGTGGCGACAGGCGAAACAGGTGATATCGGCAGGTCGAGCTGGAGAAAGCAGAGGAGCGGGATATCGTGGAGGTCCAGACGCATGGAGGTGAGTCAGCTGTGAGGGAGACAGATAGGTATTTAAACAGGGGGATTTAGAGAGGGTGCTGTGGACGGACGAGAAGTTCGTCTGTCGACTTACCTTTTTCTTCTCCACTATGAGGCGAGGCGTGCGATCCATTCCGAAACAGATAAACCATACATGACAAGCGCTGAGCACGTACGCACCCATAAGCCCCCAGAAGCGTGTAGTTGAAAGCTGGCGAGAAGAACGACTTGCGATCGGCCGGGGGCTCCCATGGGACGAAGCGGTTATGCATGGACGTGAGTAGGGGTCGCAGCGCGTCCTCCTGGCAGGCCGTTTCGTACAGCAGGCGCTCCCGCTCGGAAAGGAAGCGGCGCTTGGAGCCACAGCTCGCGATGAATTGGATCTGCTTGGTGATCCGGCGCGTGCGTCGCGGGCGGCGCGGGGGTTGCGGGGCGTTGGGTGCGTGGAAGAATGGGATGCCTATTTTTGTCCCCGTTTTGCCAGGGGAGGGTGATACGCTCTGATCCGGTTTTTTCTGCTCCAGTTTTTGTCCATTGCCTATATCTTGCCCGCATCCTTTGCCCGCTGCGCCCTGTTTCCCGCCACGCCTGAAATCAGCGTCCCTCCTTCCGGCATGCACTCACCTTGCCACTACGCACACCCCTCCTCTCCATTTCCGTCCTCGCCCCCCCTCGCCCGCCCTTGTCCACCCTACTACCTCCGCCGCGTGCCGTGCATGCTTCCGCAGCCCGCCAACCTCCGCCGGACGCACGGTGTAGTTGCCCACCCGCAGCACGCCCCTGGCCCGACCCATGACTGCGCGCGACGCCCACGTTCAAGGGCAGCCCCAAATTTTCCGCTTACAAGTCTTGCGGGTCTCATCTATCTACCATACACTACTCTTCCATCATCACCTTCGGCGTCAACGACAACAAACCCAACCTCTTTCATCCTCTTTCATCCTCTTTCATCCCCTTCTCCCCCTCCTTCTCACCCGGCCAACCGGTTCTCCGCAGATCCCCCGCGTCCCCTTTTTTCGTGCCCATTTTACACAGTGAAGGGAGACGACGCTCTGCGTCGTCGTCGATATCCATGTCTTGGATGCCGCCGGCGAGTTGCGCTCAGGTATCGTCAAACAGCTGTCGCAGTTGGCAGCTGGTGGATACATGACCGTCCAACTGACATAGTGAGCAGGAATAAGAACGCTTTTTGCGAGCCTCAGGTCCCTTCTCATACCATCCTTTCCGCCTTTTTCCAGCATTCTTTACCAGGCGGCCTCTAGGCGGTGGAATGGCTTTCGGAACATGAAGGTTCTTTCCTGACACTACCAATTTCTTCGCACTAAGCATAACTTCATCAACGCGGGACTGAGACGGGAGCTGGAACGTGCAGTTTTCATACTGTCTCTTCCACGCCTTCGTAAGATGTCTCTCAGCGATGAACTTGTGCAAATTTCTCACACCAAAATTTTCGCTCAAGACTGCAACTCCGTGTAGGCATGGGAATCCAGTGCCTTTTTCAGCATGACTACAACATAGCGGTGACGATTGCGGCGTATCTCGCAAGACAACTCGGCGGAGTATTGAACCGTCTGTCTGGCTTCGAACCGTTGCCTCAGTTTGGCGCGTTCCAGAGATGAATCTCACGGACCGCTGATACCCCCTTGCTCGAAGCACAAGTGATGCCAAATGCTTCTCAGTATTTGGTGGAACCGGTTTGGCACACTCAATTGCTGCAATTTGTCGCTTCAAGAAGCGTGACCTTTGCGTTAGCAGTACTGTGGATATCATTTTCTGCGGCTCTAGGGATCTGATGTTATTTCTAATAGCTGATGCCATCTCACTCTCTGCGCCTTGCGAAGAGGTCGTCAAATCCTCTAGTTTTGAAAAATGCCCTGTACAGTTCTGAGTCTTGAAACCGTGCCAGATAGTCCCGTTGAACATCTGAGTATCCAGCTTTGATCATCATTACCGCCTGCCTGTCTGGGGCTTATACAGCGTTTTCATACATCTGTAGACCGCTAGTTTTATTTGCACCAAGTCTCGGTGCCAGGTTTTTCTTGACGTGGAGAGGGTCCAAAAACAAGTTTGCGCTCTTCATGCATTTTCGAAATGCGGAATCGATCGCCTTCTCTTGGTTCACAATTGTGGTTCTCCTTTCGACATCGAAGCCTGGGATCTTTGAGCAGGTTTCGAATACCAGACTCCACGTTTCTAAGCACTCCGCGCCAACATGATGTGCAAATACAATTGGAACTAGATGACTGTTACAGTCGTACGCAAGGACCTCGAATGTCGTTCCATAGCTTTGTGGTCCCACCCCGTCGCAGTGTGCTGCGTCGGCAGTCGTGGTAGCACGACCAGTGCGGCAAATATGCTCGGCGATGGAGGGGACAAACACAAACCCCCCGTAATAACGCGTATTGTCGTTAATGTCGCTCAAATCCGCCGTGTCGGCTTGAAAAGAAGCTTCTTTTGGCAGCGACCTCGCCTTTTGGCATTGTCTGAATATATGTTTGGCTGATTTGATGCGCTGCGCTTTCATCTCGAGCCCATCCATGATAATAAGCTCTACGTGATGTCCGCAATCCTTCAATAATTGAGCATAGCCTTCTAAAGAGGCCAGCCATATTCACAGCCCTCGATATACAGAGATGGCGGAGGAGCCCTTTGCGGATGGTCCTGTAATGCGTGTACGGTGGTTGTCGACGATAGATACCCTTGATTTTTACAAGGGCAGCTATGTTCTTGCTGTTGATATTAGGTTCACACGATGCCTCTTCTAGTATGCAACGCGCTACCTGCTGTGCAGTATATGCAGGAGCACATGCTTTGTTGTGATTTATCCGCCGGTTGGTCGGGCTTGCTCCAGGGGCCGGCACTACCTGTCCGAAACACTCGTTTGCGTGTTCGAGGTACTTGTTAAGTTTCCAAAAACCACTCCGTGGTTGGAGATCGAACACGAACGTCGCGTGGCAGGTCTTAACTCGGCACCGCATGACCACCTTAACTAGAGTTTGGTGGATATTTTACCGTTTTGCACGCCCAAATCAGCTGTCTGTGCCCTCACAAGTTGCTCGCATTTCCAGCGAGCGCTGAGACGCATTCCCAAGACTGGTAAAATCGACTTCACCGGGCGCGGCTTCCATGTGCGAGCAGCAACGCTATCTCCCTGTAGTGCAACCCGTGCGCGGTCCAAGCATCGCTTCTTGGACTGGTACTTTTGCTGGCGCCGCCTTTCATTCTTACTTACAGTATCGTAGTCTTCGGCATGGTTGTTATCCTGTGTTGTGGCACTCTCATCGTCATCTTGATTTTCAATGCCGACATCTATATAGTCGGCTATGTAATCTGCCGGATTGAAATCTGTGTTGAATCCTTCCTCGGCCTCTCCATTTGAGGAGTTCAATTCATCATCGCTCAACTCTTCAGTACTAGAATAAATGTCGCCTCCATGTTGACTGAAAGAGTCAGCAGGCATACCCCGCGCTGCCCTCTCCTTGCGAAGCTGTTCTGCTCGCTCGGCCATATCTTTATCCTCTCGGGCCTGTTTATCACAGTCAACGTCAGCATCAGCGTGCGTATCTATCTCCTCGTCTTCCCTATTTTCGTCCTCTGACTGGAAAGAGGGCTCATCTGCCTGATCACGGGGCACGTCATCCTTAGAATTGCTTGGTGTGGAATCGCTACGCACGCGTT
Organism: Chondrus crispus; assembly: GCF_000350225.1. NCBI lineage: Eukaryota > Rhodophyta > Florideophyceae > Gigartinales > Gigartinaceae > Chondrus > Chondrus crispus. The sequence continues at coordinate 9,042 of NW_005179276.1, forward strand.
GGTTGAACTCGTTCATTTCTTCGCGATACATTTTTTCTTGTTCTTCACGACGTAGGGATTCCTCGGCACGTGTTTGCGAAATTGTGTACTTTAAATTGGGTTGGATATGAAACTGAGGGGCCGGACCATGCATAAGTTCATGGAATTCGTGTTCTTTCTTCACAATTTCCCAACATCGTGACAGTACCACCATGCACCTTGACAGCTGCCTCATGCATTCTTCACGTTCTGCCATAGCCTCCAGCCCGTTCGCACGGGCAACATGGTGGTCTGGATGGACCATGACGGCTAGTTTGTGGTAGCTGCGTCGAATGGCTTTGAAAGAAGTTCCAACGCAGAACACGTCGCTAATTAGTGTACAATCTCTCTCCACCGTGCTGAAGTGCCGCAGCGCTAGCTGCAAAGTGGATGGGAACAATCTTTTTGGCGGCATAACTGAAATACGGAAAGATATCTGGTTCCCCTTGGTAACCGTACGGTTGGAGAGCTGAAAGAGTACGAACGGGATGGGGACAAAGGAAATCTGGGTCAAATAGGTGGGGGAATTTCCATCCCGTTTCAATGAATTTTTTCGCATGTTCCGATCAGGAGGGGGACATGGGAAAAAGTTTCGTTTTAAGGGGGTGACTGCTCGTCTCGGACACAGTTTAGGGGGGGGAATCGGTCATTCCCCCCCTTTATCGAAACAAAATGCACCTGTCTCCTACTGTATCGATACAATATCATGTGTCCCCCCCTGACACCGAAAGATTTTGACCTTGTCCCCCTACTGATGGAAACATTAAGCCTAAAAAAAAACGTGCCTACAAAGTTTACGTGTCTTTCGAAAGAGATGAGAAACGACGACCGTCGTCCCGTACTGTAGGGCTTGCACCGTATACCTCGATCATTTTGAGGTTGGGACGAATAAGCTCGTCTGGATAATGCGAGCAAACCAAGGGTGACAATTAACATTTTTGACGTCTCAGACCCTCCCGTGTCTTATCATACTTAACAACAAGGAGATCCCCGCGAGGAGCACCGAGAACAAATTGAAGTTGTCAGTATGCCAGGGATGAATTCGCGGGACGCGTGGGATGAAGGTTACGTCACCGCAGAGCTACAGACGTGACGCTGAGAAAGGCCCCGACAATCAACACAGGGGAGAGGGAACATGGATCAAGTTTCGACTACTGTACTTCGAGGGCTTTCCAAACATGTTGTGTGTAGCCGCCGTTCAAAGGAGGAGTACAAAGGGAAGGGGACGTTGACAGTTCCCCGACTCAGAGGCATTCTACACGATGTGGTGTACGCATGTCAACGACATTTGGACAGGGACCGTTCGAGATCGATTAACGGTCTGGTGCCCCAGAAGGGGGAACCACTATTGAGGAACTAGTGTATTTTCTCGATGAGGGGTCGATACAGACATCGAGAAAGCTTGAGGATTATGAAGGAGAAGGGCCTGCTTGGAAGTGATAGGGGATGTGCAACTGCAGTAGCAGAGGTGCATGAAAAAAGGAAAAGAGAAGGAATACGGTAACGAGGAAAAAGAGAAGGAAGAAAGGGACGAAGAGGGGCCGATCGCAGTGACGGGGGGGCGCACCCAGAAAGCAAAAAAATAATAATAATAAGAGGAGGAAGTCTACGGATCAAGGTGTGACCGGAGACGGATGGAGGCATGTTGAAAAGAAAACAAAAAAAAGAGGAGGAAGCTGAGGAGGAGAGGACGCCCAGAGGACGCGTTTTTACTCCCACAAGGGGGGTTAATGATGCGAAAATGGGTCGTGAGGGATCTGCTGTGAACAGCAGATCAACGGGACGGAGCACCGGAGCCGCTTTCCTTCGGCAGAGAGGTGAGGAGACGGGCGAGGACGCGTAGGTCCTCCAGAGTTGCACCCTGCAGCGCCTCTGCCTCTACGCCATGGGCCCGGAGAAGTCGATGATAGACGTCTGAGGCGGTGTTGTATTCTTTGGGAACTGAGGGTGAAGGAAGAGCCAAGGTAGGCGTGACGAGTGGTTCCTCACGCGAAGGGGAAGTCTGACGTGGGGTAGGACCCACGTCAGACGGCGGCACTTCCCGGACTGATAGGGTTTCAGTTGAGTTTGTTGAGGGAGACACGACGCAAGGAGGACTTTCGCGTGTGGGTGGACACACCGGAGGGGGGCGTGGAAGTGAACGAGCCGGCTGAGGTGGAATTGCAGGTAAAGACGGCTCGGTGAGACAAGGCGTTGGGGACTGTACGTCCGGCGTGGAAGGTTGGACCGCGGAACGAGGAGACGAAGGGCCGGACGGTCGAGAGCACACGCTCTCTGCACGAGGATCCACGCCTCGCTCGGGAACCGCGTCGAGGATGGGGATTTGATTTCCGAATTGTCGACTCAGGCGAGCTTCTGAGGACGAGCACAACGTCGACGTCCAGGGGTTAAACCAGACGAAATCACCCGCCGCGCTGTGACTACGTCCGGGAGAAAAGGAGGGACGTCGCTTTGCGAAGGAGCGGGAAGAGTTATAAGGGGGAACGCTATCCCAATCGATCTGCTCAATCTTGTCGAGCAGTGAGTGCAATTCGAGGTCGGTGTTGGCGCCACCCAGGGGGACAGTGTAATCCAGAAGGCGCATGAGCTCAACGAGCTTCGGGGGAAGGTACCACAGACGCCAACAATCATACGCCTCCCACAGCAAGGTACCAGCGACCTTCACGCACTACTCGGTCATGAAAACAACCCACAATCCGTGTCGGGGGTTGTTCAGGTAGCTCCCGAAGGATGTAAGGATGGGGCCCAATTCCGCCCAAAATCCTTGGCAGACTTCAAATTGACCGCACCATGAGGGAAGCTGCTGGTATCGGTTGACGTAGTGCCGCGCGATCTCCCCCGCCTCGATCATTTGGTATGCCAGGAAGTATCCCGTGTCCGATCTCATTTTACGCTCGTACCGGACGGTATGTTGGAAGAAGAAGAGGTTCCCGCGTTTCATGCGCCGAAAATTAACAGGGAGAATCGCACGCGTCCACGACATTGCGTCATTCGTCACTGTCAATTGGTTATGCCATAAGCGGTCCGCTTCCAGTACGGGGTCACCCCGGGTCCAACTGAGGGGGTTGTCAAAATAATCGCGCTCCCCCTCCATGCGGAATTTCCACGTGTCGCAGCCGAAGGAAGGAGGAATAAGGGCGTCGGTCAAATGGAGGTCAAGCCGGGCGAGCACAGAGTCCATGAATCGCAAGGACAAGGTGCGACGGCCGCGTGGAGAGGAGTGACGAAGGATGGAGGTAGGAATGGCAATGCGGGCGCGCCAGTCAAAAGTGCGAATGGCTTGTAGGGGTAGTTGACCGGGTAACATGCCGGCGCCGTCTGCAAAACTATGTTCCATGTCGGCAACATCGCGGACGCCCACGGAGGAGAACCACTGAGCAGAGGCAAATAGGGAAGGATGTTCACGCATGGATTTGTCTTGTAGCTCATCGAGCGAGGGGTATCGACGGGCTACCCAAGAAGAATGGTAGCCCGGATGGAAGGCCGGTTCGTTATGGTTGATAACAGGAGGTAGACGGGGTATGGAAGGAAGACCCCGGGGCACTTCGGGCTCGCGAGAAAAGCTCACACCTGGACGCTTACGAGTGGCACTATCGTCCGAGTGTTCCGACGGAGAAGGAAGCATGATATTTTCGTCTTACCCTTGCCAGAACGCCGCGCAGAGTGATTGACGTTTGGGAAACACGGTAAGGGACGGCAGGAGATTATACGATGGCTTGGCGCTGTACAAGGGCGCTCAGAAGGGGGATATGTAGTGCAATAATGGGCTCTACATGGGGGTGGAACGAGATGAGAATAATTGGATATGACAAGTAGTCCGGGTTCGGGGACACACGTGTGAATAATTGCACAGTTTTAATTTTTAATTATTTTATTTTATTTAGTTAATTAGTTGGCATTAATTTTGCTGACATTAGATTAGATCTAGGATCTAGCGCCGCGAGCTACTTTAGTGGCTCCGGCGGGGCGATATATACCTTAGCCCTCTGACCACCAAGTCAGTAAAGGTAACTCGAGTTGCCAGAGTTGAATATCACCTTGGTCGAAGTCCGTCTTTCCCAAGACGCTCCCTTTTACCACAGATTACGTTATCCTTTGCGCTCGGGGGTTCCCTTTCCTTTTCCTTTATTTCACCTATCCTTTTCTATTTCTATCTCTATTTCTATTCCCCTATCTTGTGTTGGTTCCACAGTGCCTGATTGCGATCCGCATTGTGACGACTGGAGTCATCGGGCTCTTGTGTTGGTTCTTTTGTTTGTTGTTGGTGCCATCGGCTTTGGTTGCGACCGGACCGGTGTAGGTGTCTTGGCCATCGGACGACACGTGGGTGTAGCGCTGCTACTTGTTTACGTTCACCGACGGAGGCTGTTGCAACGACGTTTTCCTCGAAGGTCCTGTTGTGTATACGGGACAGTGTTGGTTCCATCGGATACAGGTTGCGACCGTTCCGGTGTCGGTACTTTGCCATCGGGCAGTACGGAGGTGTAGCGCTGCTACGTGTTTGCTAATTCCCGACGGGCTGCGTTGCGACGCCCCCGTCGAAGACCTTATCAAGGGTATAAGGTGTAACAGGTGCTTCGCGAGCATTGGATTTACGACCCATCGGGCCCGGCTTCCTAATTACCGCCCCGAACTCGCCGAGCGACTGCCTGTACAAGACTCTACCACCATTCGTCCCGGGCCGGGCATCTTCCTTTTGCCCCCCCTATCAGGGACTTGAGCTACTGTGGGCGGCAAACCCGCTTAAAGGGAAAGGGAGAATCGGACACTCCGTAGGGCTGTGCCATCGGCAACTCTTGTTGGTTGTGTTGTCGCTGGACCGTTTGGACCCTGGTTCCGGCCTGACAGGCACATTGCACTACAGTGAGAGACGGAGGCTTACCAGAGGGAGCACGCGACGCAGGCGCGCGGCGCGAATAGATCCGATACGAGCGAACTCGTGAAAAGGGAGAGGCTCACTGGCCGGTTACGCGCAGTCGCCCCATGGTGCGTAAAGGGGAGCGACCGGTAACGGGTTAGAAGCCAGCGCGCGGATAAAATACCGAACGGTCGTAGATTAGGCGCGAAAAGGACAGGGACGAGCTTGCCCCAGTTTACTGGTGGGGACGGGTGTCAGGTCTTAACCCCTCAGAGGGACGTCTTGGACACCTGTCCCAGTACAGTAGTACAGCACCTGTCGCCCAGTGCGTGCCGGGTACTGTACACAATTAAAAAACTAGCGCCATAATTACTACTACCGCACGGACGCTGCAACTACACGTGTGCATTACTGTAAACGCGTGATGCTTACAGACCACTGCACGAACGACACGTGGGCTAACGCGCACGCGCAACACATGTAGACTACCACATGGACAACACGTGTGCTGCTGTACACGTACGCCACGCCACGACCGGTCGGTACACCCGCGCGCTCCCTACACGTGGGAAAACCCGCCCACGTATGCTCCGTGCACGGCCGCACAGTTAATATCATCCCCGCACGCGCGACGGTCGTTATACTACAGGTTGGAGTGCAATGCGGTAATTTTGTGTGCGGTTGAATTTGTGTACAAAGCCCTTGGTGTCATTAGGTTGGAGGGTTAGAAGCTGAAGTCCAATGTCTGGGTGGTGAGGTTGGCTTTGAGACCTTAGACCATGAAGTCTACTGTGGTGGACGGGTTGGAGATGTAGGTCAATCTTTCTGCGATCATTTGCGCACGAATGTGTTCGTGTCGTTGAATGTATTCGTATACAGTCTGGCCTGTCTCGATTTCGCACTTTTTGGCGAATTGCTAGAAATATAGGTGATCGCTGACGTTGGTGGTGTCGAGGTGTGCCTTGAGTTTTTGCAGAATGTCGTGCGGAGTGGGCTGCTCGTCGGACATGAGGAGCAGATTGATTATTTCCGACGGAATGGTGTCTATAATCTTGCTGATGAGCGTGTATTTGGTGTGCATGTCCATGCGATTCCTTTTGTCATCAGGGATCGGTGGGTTGCCATCAGCATTCTTGATACCCTCGTTAGTGTACGTTGCGGATCGGAGAGCGAAGAGCCATGGTCCATAGTTGGATCGGTCAAGTTTTGGGATGTATTTGAGATCTATGGTAAGGATGGGATGGTTAGCGGTGGTGTGGGGAGGGACGTAAAGGAGCGCTGCGGGGTGCAGGGGGGAGGGGGTGATGAGGATTCGGTTCAGATTTGTCGTGTGGGTGAGGATGGGATGTCCGTTCCGGCGCGTAGCGCAATCCAGTTTGAAATCAGACTGTCGTTGAGTTTTGCAGTTGTGCGAAGCGGGCCATAACTTGATGAATCGTAATCCTCATGGGGTGGTGTTTTTCTCGTTGTCGCCGTCGCGTCTTCTAAATACTGCTGTGGACAGACTGTGATACAGACAGTCTGTCCTTGTGGTCCGTCAGCGCCAGACAGTGCGCCGTATATCAGAACGACGTGGTTGAAATTAAAAAATATCTCAATCGATTGCTCATGGCTTTCTACGTATAGGAGTGTAACAGCCCCAGCATACAAAACAGGCTGACTTTTCATTTTTTTAATTTGCTTGGATGTCCGATCTTCAGTGCTCGGTTGGGGTGCAGCAGTGTCCGCGTGCTAATCTCACGCCTCTTCTGTGTGCGTGGTTGTTTTCGCGAAGTCCCAGTCAACGACAGGCTGAGAGTGTCCCCGTCGCAAAAGATAAAAAATGGTGATTGCTTGACAATTACAAGTACTTTTTCTTTTTAATATTGAGGTTTTTGTCCGATATCTGGGGCACGCCCCTTTTCTGTACTTCTCAACAGACACTGCGACATCTCTGTCTTACAGTGCTGGGCATGACGCATCCGATTGGAAACGAGAAGAAGCGCTGTACAGTACGATTGATTACCTCCATGCGGCAGAGAGCTGTCTGTGGAGGGGGAAGGTAAGTGGCGTTCGAGGCCACTACGAGGCCTCTTCACAATTGTCCTTGAAGAGGGAAGCCACAGTGTTGCGAAGATGATGTTAGCAGGTTGGTACCATCTTCGTTGCCACACTCGCCCCTTGCCCAACCTCTCCCTATCCTTTTTTCGCTTTCCACCATGCTCCCATCCCCATCACATTTCCGCCACTACAACTGTGCCCCGAGGCACGGGGCTAGGAGCGTTCAATCGCAGAAGTGTACGGAAGCAATACGTTACGTATCACACCGTGTTCAATCGCAGAGGTGTACGGAAGCAATACATTACGTATCACACCGTCCCTGTTTCAGATCTCTACAATCGGATTCGAGGGCAGAAGTGTGCGGGAGAGGCGAGGTTTGCCTTCAGGTTGTTTACGATTGCCGCAGAGAAACTCCCCGAGTGGCTGCCGATGGGAAAATATAGTTCTTTCGAGAGTTGGAAGACGACGACGAGAATCGTCAATGGTTATTGGCGTGAATACATAGAGAGAGCACTGAAGTGGAAGCGAACGACTGGAAAATCCCGCTATCAGCGCGACACAAAAATGGAGGCGGCGTTGGCTCCTTGGCATCTCCTTGTTCACAAACTGCTCCAGCCAACCGCTGTGCGCAAATTTTCATAGGCAATCACTGTGGGCAACGTAGGCGGTCCGAGTCGTGCGTAATTGGCCGTCCACCCCCGCATGAAACCAAGGGCTCCTTCATTTCGATAAATATGTTCCACGCATTTTCGCACCTCCACCTGCGGTTTAGAACTCATCACGACCGACTTGACCACATCGGCGGACGTCGATACGGTCATAGTCACCAGCTCCGCAGTGATGGCGGCGCCGAAATGCGCAAGAAGGCCTTCCTGAATTCCCGTCACGCGCTTTAGCATGTGCTTACTGTTGAGAGCTCATATGGTATCACAAAGTTGGTCAGCACAAGACAGCATCGTTGATGGCGAATGGTGGTCGCGCTTGCAAGTACCTTTGGTCGTACGTTGCGAGCTGCGACGATGTGAGCAGTGCTGCGGGCATTGCGGCGGGTCCAGTCCCTATCCACAGCGACGCGACGCCATCGTCCTTCGCGATACGATATATACTGTGGAACACGTTTCTATCTGTGAATCCCTCCCTGTTGCATGCGAACCTTGATCAGTTCGCACGGGTTGCCAACCACCGCACCTTGACGACAAGAACAGAATCAGTCCGCAAAAAGCCATCAGGCACGCACGGTACCCCATTAAAAACATGGATTAGAAGCGCATCACTCACCCGTAGCGCCAGAACACACCGCAGCGAAAACCTTGACAGGGAAATTGGGCTCCGACAATCCTGCGGTCTGCGTAAAAGCAGATCACAGCGGTCCGTATAGACAGAGCCGTGTGGCACTGTACGTAGCGGCGCGAAGAATAGCGGGAGAGAGGCCTTTGTACAGCGAGAAGAAGCCCTCGTCGCGGGTGATGGTGGCCAAACCCGAGAAGAAGCCGGTGAAGCGTGCAGCAGGCTCCGTAGAGAAGGAGCCCTAGAGTTGGAGACGGAGCTTGATAGTATCAATCGGGTGCGTAACAGATGTAGCAAGGCCGCATGACGAACCGCCTAGAGCTAACTGCTGCCAGAGAGGCGCTGGGCGTCGCTGCTGGGTGATTTGGGGATTGCGCAGCGCGCCGGAACGCATTGCACGAGAATAGCCAGTGCCTCCCTGTAATTCAGCGGTTGAAGGAACGGATGCCGTGACGTTGGGGCGACTTCCCAGGGATCGATACTTTTGTACTGTACAGAGTCGGAAGGGAGAGGAGTAAATGCACAATCCAAGGAATATCATTTGCTATAACCTTTTCTCAGCATTTTTTCGTAAAAAAAATGCAGTGTTTAATTATCGCTATCGCACACTGCTCTCTCGCGCGTCGTAGTGCGAAAGAAAGAGAGCTCTGATCTGTGCAGATTCTCAGAGAATTCTTTCCAACTACAGTACAGGCCATTTGCTTTTGATTGTGATTATTATTTGACATTAATTCAGAGTTTTATGTAAACGGGCACACCTAAATGCCAGAACTTGACAACAAACACGCTACCTGGATATGGCAAAAGTGTAGTTAGGAATTATCGGGAAAGTCTAGCGACTACCGAAAAGAGGTTAAAGTCCGAGTGAGCACTGAGATTTCCTTTTGCCGTTTATGAACTTACGTCAACAACACACATAGGATAGGAAAGCATTACTTACCAAGGAGACAGTTCGAGTAACAGTAAATACAGTGAGAATACGACAGGTACGGCAGGCCCGCGCGCGACCGAAGGAGGGGTGTGTGTGTGTGTGTGTGTGTGCAAGCTCAGGCATTGTAACGAGAAAGCAATGAGGTGTATCCTCTCGAACGTCAGGCAACGAGGACATACTTTAATAGGCGCGACAACTTCGCATGCGGAATTTGATCTTCAGATTGGGACAACCTTTCTTCGCCTCTTAAGACGGGGCTTCATCACATCACATGAGATACCTCTCACGCCCCTATTCTCCAACAGAGAAATGCCACGCAATGACACCACTCAAATGCATCCAGGAAAAACAACAAATGCCAATGATCCCGAGGCCATACTGTACGCACCACCATTAACTCCTCCGTCCAGACCCATCCCCTCGATTCTTGTCATGCATTCCGAGAAACTTTCTCACTCTTCTGCTGTGCTTGCCTCGTTCTTTCTCTGCATTTCTGTTCGTTCTGACACTGCTGTTTCCTCTCACATCCTCAGAGTTACCCCCTCGCGAAGCCGCAGTGGGACTATCTGCGCTACTTGGGTGATGACGAGAGGCGCTGGCGCTACCTCTTGTACCTCCACCGGAATGTGCACTTGTCTGTGTGCTCCTGGACGCCGTGGGTTGCTGCGAACGGCTACCCGAGCCACTGGCATGATGTTGGCTCCGCGAAGCTGTTACGCGGGAATGATCTGTACTTCCACTCATATGCGTATGACTGCCACCAGTACCTCCGTGATGACGGCTGCCGCTACCTCCAGCACTGGCGTTCCCGCTCGCAGTGACGCTGCTCTTTGGATGTGGATGGGAATTCGATCTCACTGCCTTTCCATGGACACGGCTTGCACTGCTCCCAGAGGCGGATGGATGAGGTGTGGATTGTGACGGCTCCTTAGCCTTTTCTTGTTGATATTTATCGTGCCGACCAGTAGTCCTCTTGCTCGATTCTTTCGCTTCTTCTCTCGTATTTCTCCTACTCCTTTGCGGTTGATGCAGGTCCGTTGGCGGGCTCTCGGAGACGTTTCGTCGACTACGCGAACGATGAGCTGCATCGCTAGCGCGGGGAGCGACGTGATCTATGTCGTCATCAGAATCATCTGGGATTATTTCGCCTCGGCTCCTTGCAACATTCCTGTGGTACTCCCTAAGATGTCGGAGTATTCGGGGATTGGTGGGGACTTCGCGCGGAACGTGAAGCACGTGCATGTCCAGCAAAGGGTCGTACTCGGGCGGGGTGTAGCTCATTTTGCTGTGTCGGGCTGCAAGCGGAGGGTGCAGCGGTGTTTAGGTTGCCACTGATGAGACTGAGACCGTCGACGGCCATGAACGAGGTGTCGTTCCGGTATTTATACTTGCACGCAAGGGGGGATAGTGATTGTCTAGCGGAGAAGGGGCAGACCAAGTGGGTGTGGTGATTAAGGGAACAGCGAGTTACGGATGTATGGGAAGGAAACGCATGACTGCAGCGACGCGCCGCTCGCTGGAAAGAGTGTCGGGACTGGGGATGATGCGTAAGAAGCGGAAAGAACGAATGGTATTACACAGTTTCCTTGGGTTGTGCGTTTTCTTTTGTCCTTGCCCTGTGTCAGAGAGCGTCGACACCGCCGTTATCCCTTGAATGGCTCGCATACTGATGAAGTCGAGATGGGGTCTCTACAGGGTGCCGAAATGGCGTGTCTAAAAAAGCGACATGCGTTTATACATATCTAAAAGGCGGACACGTGTTTATACATGTCTACTGCGGTACGGAATACGGAACAAGCACGGCCGCGGCATGTGTCGGAGGCAGGCAGGATTTAACGCACGTAAGCTGAAATGGGCAATTTGTTACTGCGCATATGCCCTGTTCTGCTGCCCTACAGTACGAAGGAGTACTGTACTCGAGAGCCCCCGAGAGCTTACGGCGCCACTCGGTACTGGCAACTTTGGGAGCCCGCTAAATACGGCACGCGCCCTTGAACTCACCTTCACCCCGACAACAATCCGAATTCTTGTATCATTGATTACCTCTTGTATTTCTGCCCGCGCCATCACTTGTCCGACTGAATGACATGCAGGGAGAGCGGAAATGAAAGAACGACGTAGTGATGAGAGCAAGTGTTTAAGAGCGGGCAACGAAGAGACGGAGACACAGAATCCCTCACGCAATGTTTGACTCTTCATCACGACATTCTTTGCCGTCCTGCCGCCAGCATTTACCTTTACCCTCACAAACACACATACAAGTGCCTTCATGCCTTGGCGCCTTCCCCACAGAAACATGCCTGCCGACTCGCGTATGGATTCCACTCCCCAGCCTTAGTTAACTCACCTTCCCTATCTTTCTTCACAAATTAATCCGCCGGTCGTTATTTGCATTACTCCCATCTGCGGACGATCACCTTCTCCATATCGTGCATCCCACGCTCTTTTCATGCTGGTCTCGCGTAAAGGTTACTGATGTCCGTAGTTGTGAACAACAGAGCGCCCCACAGAACCTTCCAACACTTTGGATCAGCCTGATTTCTCGAGCTCCACGCGTGGCTCTGGCAAATATCGCCTATCCGATATTGGTGCCCATCTCCAACGAAATTTCCCCTTCGAATGAAGTGTTCGTCTAAGTACCCCCCTGACAACAGCAGTGCGATGCAAAGTATAATACAAGATTTCTTTCACCGGGAGTGTCTGCATTGCCCTAGGAGTACTGTACAGGTTTGTGTTTTCTATGGAGACAAGTTATTCGTACGTGTCATTCGGTTTGTATGCGCCTCTACGTGCACGGCAGACTCCTTAACCTGACCTTTAAGTCGAGACCAACCGATGATAATCGTGGGATTCTGTGCGAAAATGGTTAAGGCTCAAAAAGTCAAAAAACTAAAGGGCGCGAGACGGCGAGAACAATGCAGACCGACATTGGGCGGGTCTATTGCGGCTCCATCACAGGGCAGACAAACGTCAACCGTTTTCATCAGGTGCGGGGTCGTGTTCGTGCATATATTACATCAGAAGGCACGATGTGTTTGTGATGTGGGAATCTCCGGTAGCCAACAGCTCGACGTTTGCACTTTTCCGAGGGTAAATATCAGGTGCGTGCCAGGGAAGAAAGTCGAAAATAACCAATAGAAGATCTTGTTTCGCGGTGGACTAGGTGGACTAGGTGCATATGCGTGTGTGTGGATGGAAGGAAAGGTGGTTTGGAAAGAGCCCAAGGACCGAGGAGATTGTCCGAGGAGATTGTCTGTCGCGGCACGATACTGTGCTGAGCGGGCGAGGCTTGTGTTCACAAGAGGGTGAAGACGACGGCTGTCGTGGAAGCAAGTAGGGATCACGCCATTGGAGCGGCGGGAAGAGGCGCGACCAGGCGTATGAAGGATGCACATGCGCTGTGGGAGGAGCTCCTTTCCGAGACTTGAGCGTGAACCCGACGGAGAGGCGGGCCGGCGAGAAACGCGTCGGAGTTTCTCTTCAAAAGTGGTTACCGCTTCCTTGCTGCCAGGCTGGCTAGGAACGAGCGCGCCATCAGGCGGGAGAGAGCTGTGACCAGAGATATCAACAGCATTCCAAAAAGCACGTTGCCGAAAGTATCGGGTGTGTAAAATGTATGCGTGCTCTACGTGTACGGTGCATGACTTGAACTCGCCAAAAAGACCCTCGCCAAAAAGACCCTCACCAAAAAGGAAAAAAGCGCATAAAACCGCCCTTATTTTCGCCTGTAAGAAAAACACATCCACATCAGTCGAGCCCCCTGCCTGTGTCGATTCTCACTGCCACATTCCACCTCTCCCATCTCCACCTTCTTCTTCCCCTCGGATGGGGCCGGCGCTGTAAATTTCCAGAAACACTCCTCCGACGCCACTCCCGACTTCCATACCAGACCTCGTCTGCTCATGTTCGTAGTACGAATTCAGAGCATGAACTTGAGGCCTGCAGAACTCTACACTTCTGCCTCCCCACCGCTCCCCTCGTCATCTTCGCTCGCACCTTCCTATCACTATTGACTGTTGAACGCCATGATAACTGTACGACCACAAAAACGAGTTCTTGGACAGGCATGACTGAGAATTCCCCCCGGGCGGCCGGCTATCCCATTGCCAGATATGTCCTCAGCCCGATGCGTCCATCAAAAGGCTACAGCCATTCTCACTCTCAAACTGATAACTGAGGATAGATCAGAGTCTGTTTACCAAAACTTTTTTTTTCTTTTTCGTTTGCAATGCTGCCTCAAGCTCCACGCACTTCAGTTGTTGCAGGTCTGCAACATGCAGCCTCTTGTGATTAAAACTTTAGCCAATATCTCCCTACCCCAACCGCCGTGGTCCAATACATCCACCCTCGCCGTCGTGTCTACGCTTCGGTGTCCGACCTGACCCTCATGGGTTCTCATTTTGATTGACACACAGAAAAGAAACTCATCGAGATGGCATGCTTCCATTGGACAAACTGAGCTTTTCTCACGTCATTCGCGCTCTGGCCAGGAGGTCTCTCTCAAGAAGCCGAATAGCAGTGTTATCTCGTAGTGAGCCATAGAGGCGTACAGTATACTGTAGCAGAAGATGGCTATTGCAGAGCTGTACTCAATTTTGGAAGAGATTTGCACAGTCGTTAATGTAGAAGACCACAGAGGTTGCCGTTAGCAACGCGGATGATTTTTATTAGTCCTGCACCGTACACTTCGCATGTACGAAAGGACATTAATAAAGCCGGCTTGGCGGCCCAAGGCAATATGTTGCGTGAGAGACTAACTTGCGTTGGCCGTCACGCAGGAGACTGGGCGAAATTTTCGTCTCCAACGAGCCGTCACAGTTGTTTTGCATTGTTCTCTACTGCACCCAACGAAAAACAGATCCTTAGAGAGCCGCTGACACATGAGACAATAACATGAATCAGGAGCCAGTCTCGATCAGACCATTGTTCTCATATGAGGACCCTTTTCGACATTTTTTTTCTTGACTTGTTCTTTCTCAATTAGAAAGAAAAATAACCTCCTTGACACCGTACTTTAATTCTGCCTTCGGACCAGAAAGAACTTTTGTGAGAATTGCATGTTCTTCCTGGTCGTTTTTAGATATGTTTGGAAAAGAAGCTTTTTTAAACGATCATAAAACCGCCTGGAAAATAACTTCGAAATGCAATTTAAAGAGCGAACTAGTTACTCAATCTGCACTACATTCTTCAACTTTCTGCGTATTCAAAGCTGCTACCCCGGCGTTCTGCTAGATGCTATTGCCGAAAACAAGCAAGTTGAAGAAATAGTGTCTAAGAAAGCCTTTTAAATATTCACTTAATTTATATTTTTTTGGAAAAAAATAACTGTCCTCACATGAGGATAGTCGAGGCTTGCGTACTGTACACGGTACCGTTACTGTATGTGCTGGGTGTCCTACGGTATGTGCTTGTCATCTGGCTTTGTGGGCGCAAAATATTGTTTTGAAGGGTTCGGGGAGATTGCATCGCCTACAGACCTACAGACACGTGATGGTCGATTCTTTGCTGTCGGAAAAGGGACGGCATGGGGGGACTATGCATTTTTGTGTGCGTTTCTGAAGGTTTTGAAAGCTCCGCGGGTGTGTGTGACTCTCTCACCCGCGGCGCATTCACGGTGAGAGGCAAAGGGGGGGAGGGGGGGTCGCGGGTTTCTCACAGGGTATGTGTAAGGTGTAAGTGTCGAAATTTGAGGGAGCCTCAAAAAATCAGCGGTCCACGGATTATGTACAGTACGAAGAGACTGCAGATACAGGGCATGCATTCCTCCAGTGCTTGGTTAATGACGATCGTTGCGAGCGGGTACTAGCATGTGACTTCAGGGATGCTTCGCATTTTGATAAGGCCAGCATTTCACGGCGCTGTCGACAGACGGACGGCTGAACCGTCATGCAGCCGCAAGGAATGGTAACATGTAGCCCGGGCAGGCCAATGGGCAGTGGGCGTACATGCCAGAAGCATCCATCACTGTCGGAAAAGGGACGGCATGGGCGGACTATGCATCAACTCTAACGTTAGACAGACAAATTTTAATCAGTTCGCACGGTTTCGAACGCTGATATTGTTTACAAACCATGTGACAGTCTCGCACGCACGAGGGAATCGCGAGACTGGAGGCATGAAACTGCGAGAATCAACACTGCGCGATGGAAATAAATAGAGTGGGAGAGATGCAGCCGGCGCAGGCGGGCAGAAACGCGCGGTAAAGATCAACTGATACTGATTCCATGTCAAGTGTGCTCAGTGGCAGCTTTCATGCGGGGCTACTCCCTTTTGTGATTTTTCTGGAACCGCTGGGCCTACAGTACTGTAATGCCCAGACGACAAGTGATTTGGCTCATATGAGGCCACCTTTTTTTGCAAACATTTATATAAATGAAATCGAAACTTTATGGAGTCAGTTTGGACACTATTTCATTAACGTACATGCCCTCGACCATAACATCTTCCAAAACATTGGGATAGAAGTTGTGAATACGCAGAAAGACTAAGAATCCCATGAAGTTTCAATAACCGGTTGAAGTTTTGAACAGGCGTTTTGGTTTCAAAGGTATCAACACATAAACGTTTTGAGGTTGGTCAAAAAGCTTCTTTTTAGGCATTCTAAACATGACGGGAAAAGACGTGCAGATCTCACCAAACTCCCCCATCGCAACGCAAAAGTCAACTGCGGCGGCGAGGGTATCTTTTTCCTTCTTGTCGAGCAAGCACAAGTCGAGAAGAATAAGTTGAAAAGTAGCCTCATATGAGGTCACTTGTAGTGTCAATCGCAAGAACCGCCAAAACAGGGGCGCATGCGTACAACTCACAATAGTGTCCTGATCATAGGATTAGAGCATCTCACAGGCATCAACAACTCTTCCATGATTTTCTGTGTACGGTGCGACTGAACCACCAATCGCCGTCACGCGCCGTGAAAAGTGTGTCGTTGTCTATTGAGGTGATGTCGACTACCGTACTGCATCTTTTGTCGCGCAAATGGAACGGAAAGCGTTGTTGCTGTAGCGTCGGGATACAACGGAGCTGGAGACGGAGAATGTGAGGAATGTAGGTTGCAGAAGAGGGGTGAGCAACGAGAAGTTCTTCCGGATCACCTCGGCAGACTATGAGTGTTGCACTTGAAAAAAAACTTGTTCATTGAAGGCATCATCAGCGTTTCTTCGCCGCCTTGAAACTAAATTTACAGTACATCTTGATCACAACCCTGAACAGCATCTGCAATGTGTTGCACTGAGCCCTGTCACACATTATTCAACAGTAAGGGTACTGTACTCTTTCTCTTCAGCGACCGCCCTCCCCTCCTGCAATAGATGTCAATGTTATCCGAATGGTCTTTGCAACATCTCTGGCAATTTCACATCCTCCTGCCAGAAATCTTTCTCACGAGATTTCTCCGCCATACTTTCAAGCCCATCGCTTTAGACTGGGTCATGACTAAAACGCCTCTTCAGTTTCTTCGATTCGGGACCTTCTAGGAGTTTGCAGTGTTTGGAGCATCACCGGTGGATCTATCTCCCTCGCCACGACCTTTTGCCCATCGCCCTCGACAACATAGCCTCAACAACAACGAGAGGAGCGAATCCTGCTGCCAAAGACGCCCTGATCAACATGTACGGTACCGCACTGTAGAGAACCATTGCTCCAATCGCAAGAGGAGCAACGACCAATTATCTTTAACCTACCGCCACACCTGCATTATGCGAAAATTAGATCCCTCCGATACCAGTCGTACCGTAGTCGGGCATGTATCTTGCGGCCGTGCTCTCATTTCATTCCAAAGCGCGTGCCGCCATCAACTTGCCTTTATCGGACAAACATCCAAAGATTAGACGTATCTCAACTACTCACCTCGTGGCTGACGAGTTCGCTGAACCCTGCTGTACACACTACACATCTGCACCGACTTTCAACTCAAGTACTCAAGCTTGGCACACCGTCCCGTGTCGCCCCCGTGACCATCGCCGTACAGGCAATTCAAACATTCTATACGGATTGACAGGACATAACAGCGCTCCATTGTTGTACGTGAAACAAATAAACGAAAAGGGAAAAAACATGGTCATCAGTGAAATGCAGTATCTGTTGAACACCGTTGTGGCGGTGACACCGAGGGCTCGCGACTTGCGGTTCCATTTGTTCTTTCCACACAACTCTCGAAACTCCCTTAAACTTTGCTCCAAGTGGCTCAGCCCCTTCCTCCCTTTCTCCATCGGGGCTCTTCGGTCGCTGTTTGTCAGAAATCCACATGCTGAAAATTCGAGACAGAATGAAGGACAAGGCATTCTCGAGATATGTAGTGTAAATCACGTCCATAAAAAAGTGTCTCACATGCAATTTATGATTGAGAAACGTAGCCTGATGTCAGCATTGTAACAAAACAAGCCATGTTTTCCTCGTATTTTAAACCCCAGGACTCAGTTTTCTTTCATTTTCCTGGGCTGCAAAGCCCATAGTCTGATACTATGAAAAGGAGCACTCTTGACTAACCTTTGGGGCAAGGTTAACTCATCATCTATCGAGGACGTATTGGATTTCCAGCAATATCCTGATGTTGCGCTCGGTCGAAATGACGAGCGTTGGGTTTTCCATCTTATGGGCTTCCGTGGAAAACACCTTGAGCACTTTGTTCTGCATGCAGAAGGAAGCCAAAGATCTCTTGCGTAGCCCAACCTATGAGTCTATAGTCTCATTCTTTACAGCATGGACCAGAGCATTTTAAACCTCTGGTACACATCATGTAAATGAATACAAGAGTTATCGGCAGATGTATGAGAATCCCAGCCAACTTCACAGTTGAGTTGCTCATGAGAGATTTTCCTAGACGTATCGAGCAAAACCAAACTCAGCCAGCGCCATACCGTAAATCAAAATCAATAGCTCGACTTACGGTCACCTGTACTCGTCTCTTTGATATTGTTCGTCATCAACATTTTCGTCATCCACGGCACAATACAGAATTATTCCGAGAAGACAACCATAATCTCACAAACGGAAAGTGCATCCAGCATAGTCTTCATCATCTGCGTAAGGGGTAACTATCATGGTTATAAGGCACATCATGATCGATGCGGTATAATATGAGTCCGCGTGACTGTTGGATCGTCGAAGCACAAAATATGAATTTATAAGGGTGCATTTCTCCTTGCTTGCACCTCCCACCGAATTCAATGTAATAAATGAACGCTTCTATTCGTGTGGAGCAAAGAAATATCCTTTCGGACCGGGTTTTTGTCTATATCGCGAGGACCGTTGGAATATCTAAAAGCGAACCAGCCTGTTGTCTGGTCACACAGAATTGGTCTTACCCTTTGAAGAGAGACGTTTCAAAGTCAAAAAACTATTCTCCTTCACGAATCAAAGATCCTGCCATTTCGTACTCCCTACAATAGATTTCAGGGGAACCAGATTGTGCACCCGAAAACGTTTGCTGCAACCTCGTTCAATGGAAATGTTGCGATTCATCTATATGATTCCCCATGGTTCTGCTGACATGGCTGACTGTGCCAAGATGGAGGAATAGATTGGCAAGAATAGGGGGTGATCGCTTTGCTATTGCTCGTTGGGGCATGACAGAAAGACTGGAGGCTCTGGATCATTGTTTCATATCCAAGAGATATTCCATGAAGGAGCACACGTTTGCTACAAGCCCATCCCCTCTCGAGACAACGTCAATCCTTTATAGAAGTGCTGAATGGCGGTTTCATTGTGTGTATAGCTCCACATTCGATCAAGCTGAAAATAGATGTTCTGGGATCTGACGCATGAGAGCACATAAATCGCGGCAAATTACTTGTGACCAAGTGTACATTTTGCAACGATATATCCTGTACTAATGACAGGGACGCAGGTAACGCATGAAGAGCAAATCGTTGTGCAGCAAAAGCCACTACATACTGTTTGTTGTTTGTTTTCTCTGTTCCATGCCGCGATGCTTCCACGTTTATCGATATGCACCGCCCCCTCTCTTCTCCTGCAACATATCTTTTAAGAATAATTGAATGTCGGTAACACCGTTGCTAAGCTGCAACATCCTATACGTGCCCTAGAGGGCACAACATACTACCATATACTGTACATGATGCGATTCTACTCGGCCCTGAGCACCTCGGTGTCTGTCATCTTATGAACTCTTCTGCGATATATCCGCTACGTGTGTACCCGTCTGTGCAGATAAATGTAGCCGAAAATGAGTCTGCAATCGGTTACCTTTTAAATGTCTGTACGATTCAAAGCGTTCAACGTGAATCAAAAATTCACGGACGACTTTGCTCGGGAGTCCGAAGGCTAAAATCACGTATTCCATTTCTCGAACAGACTTTTCTGCAAGACAAACCAAGTGCGAGAGAAACCCATAACTGTCGAACCGGAGTCGTCATTTCTAGAAATTGGCAAGGTAGGAAATAATATTTCCAATATTATTGAGCAGCACCATGTCCCTACATTGAATTCCTATCGGAGCGTACAGAATACAGCAGTCTCTCTCGCTCTCCGTGCAAATAATGAAACACGAACGGCGCCCCTTCGCGCTTGAGCTTTTTGACCCTTCTCACTCATTTCATCCACCCAGCCTCTTTTAAGTCACATTCATAGAAGCTCTTGTCAACCAAGCGAAAGAAAACAGACTGGCCTTTCTAAAATACTATGGGTGCAGAACAATCTTCCAAATTAAAGGTGAATTCTTTGCTTCCGCATCCGGATAACGTTGAGATGAACACTTTCTATTAAACACGAAGTCCGGGTTCTTAGAAGGCTGTATATATATATATATTTCTCTACTTTTTTCAGATGTTGGCCTCTCTTCTCGTAAGTAGAAACAGTTCATCATTTAGAGGAAAATTGTTTTTTTCGAAGCCGTTTTCTTGATGCTAATAATACAACGAGGCCCTTCTTAAGTATTGCAACTGATACAGTGCGCGGTACTCAAGGAAGAAACTGCATTCTGTGCACGGGGTTTACACCTTTTCATGAGGCACTTGATTTACCATGCTAGGTGAAATCGGTTCACCTGGCAATAGCGTTCAGCGCCATTTGACCTACTTTTTTAATGAAAAGATATCGAGAAAGCTATTTCTATTTTTTTCTTTGATGCTGTTCAATCGTAGTTGGTGTTCATGTCATGACTGAGAGCCCAGATAAGGTTTCCCGTCACCTACGCACTCGCTCCAGAAATGCCATTATTAAGGTACGACACTCCTAGTCACTTCCTTTGCAATTTTCTGCTGTTGTGTGAAGTGAAATGACGTTTTCGGTGTAGTGTACGATCCCCGTCACCATCCAACCTTCACATAGTTGGAAATCAGACGCTTCTACCTTTGTGAACCAAACCACACGCCTTACCATACACGTCAAATGCACCATCATGCCTTTTCGGTCTCGACAGGGAGCAACCTCCCTCCAGGACATGGACCAACAACACTCCTTTTTTGAAGATCAAGCACCACGTCTCGTTATCGCCCTTACAAGTAAATCACACGCAGTTGTACTAATATTATAACACTGGGCGCAGCTCGTGAACCCGATCTAGAAGATCACCATCATTGTCTTTTCCATGATGTTCCACCTTCATGAAGCGCATTGCACGTGATATCTGCCATTCCACTGGACCTAAAGCTTCTGTGTATGAAAGTGTCTTTTCCGCTTTTAAAACTCGTCAGCTTGAAGATGGCAAGAGCATGCGTGCCCATTTCACAAAAAAACTTAATGCAGGAGATGGTCTTAATTCTGGAATACGCCAATGAGAAAGAGTTCATGGTGGACCTCAGACTTGAATGCCAAATTGCTTCTCGCGCAACGAGAGTCTGTAAGAAGAGTTAGATACACGCGTCAGTACGTTACTTTAGCCCTGAGAGCGGGTTGTTCATGCTCTGACGCAACTTCTCTCACGAGTTATAGATAAATTGAAACGTTTTCCGTTCTTCACGTGACAAATCAGGGCCGTTCTGCACAGAAGAAATTCGCGTTTAGCCTAAGAACTTTATAATTTCACCCAGCCTCCATTCAGCATTTCAACATGCGTGGCGGGGAGACTTCTTTTTTGCAGTGCCAGGCGTTAGAAGAATGAACACAGTGACTTCCTTTTGTTGAGTTTTGGTTGCACAGCGGTTCTTAAGGCGGACACACTTGGGGTTGCAGGGTGGGGTCACTCAAGGTTCGTGGATGTTGGTGGCGGACCTCCATTTTCTTTCCCAGTGAAACCACACCGAGTCTTGAATGTCTTCTTTCCGCTAAATCCCCTTTCCAGACCTCACCCTGGCAACAGCCGAGGTCCTTGTACCTCTCAGAGACCCAAAAAGGGTAAATCCTCATATGATAGCAAAGGAAGTTTGAAAAGGAATGAACCGGGACAAGTAAGCAAAACATTATCATGGACATGGATTTGGGGCCACCCAAGAACCCTTATAGAAATACCCTTGATACACAATGTCGCTCTCCCAGATCACCTCCCTGCGAGCTGCGCCCCCTAGCCCTGGCGAGCTCACTGAGCAAATATTTCATATTGAGGGCCCCAGAGCCCCATGGGCATACCCCGATATGGCGTCCTCACAATCTGGAGTACGGCTCCTTGCCGCCCACATCCAAACCGTTCCGCGTCTCCTCCTGTTAAAGACCGCCTAAACCATATATCCAGCGAATGTTCTTGGAGATACGAGTTCAGCGCCTTGGTCATTGTTCCATCAGGATCGATGAAGTCTCGGTCTGGATGCCATTTGGAATCGTGAGCGGATCGCCGCACAACGGTGTTAAAAACTAATATTCACGTCCACGGTGACGTGTAGTATAGTGGCGGTCGCCAGCTATAAGCTAGCTCGAGGAAGAGGTAACAACCAATAGGGCCTGTCCCGCGGTAGATCAGGACGGTGGTAGAGCGAAGGGTAAGTACATCGGCAGACTGTAAAAGCACGAGGTACTGGTCAAAGTGCGGACCCGGAATGGGACCAGCACTGGAAGGGGTGGTGTACGAACACACCCAAAAAGGGGGGAACCTGAGCCTGGAGACCACTGTCAGACACGGGTGGAGCGCCGAGTAGCAGGAACTCCTGGATGGAAGGAGAAGAGCAGATGTCAGTAGTGCCAGAAGGGCTAGAGGCTTGTCGTAGCCCGCGAGCTGACAATCGTCAAAATATAGGGAGAGGGAAATGGGTCGTGCCACAGTAATACGCCTACGCTAGAGGCTAGTCTGAGCCCGCGCACTGGCGACGACGGAGGAAAGGAGAAGGAAAAGGTAGAGGCAATAGAAGCCAAGGAAACGTGGCAACATAGATGCCGACAATGTCGCCTAAGTCAGAGGCTCGTCTCTACCCGCGGTGTCGCACTCCCTCGCGGGAAGTCCGTCCCCAAAAGCACCTTGACTGTTTGCTGTCATTGCCCTGCGCCGTCGCTTAAATAGGTCGCGGGTCTTGGACATTGTCCATCCTACTGTACTACTGTACTATGCCATTACAGGGGGAGTCGCGACATAAGAGCACTTCGAATTAGAACGACCTCGCCGTAAGAGCACCATTTTCGCTTGGCACGGTATCATAACTTCAATCACGATCAAACACTGTAATTCCAATCACACAGTCCTTTTCTCGGCTGGTATTTCAAACGCATCGCAGAAGTCTCGCCCACAGTCCGCCTGCTCCATTTCTCCGATGCACGGATCAATACGGAGCTCCGAAATGACATGTCACTTTCCACCGGTGGCTCACGGCTCGCAGAACAGGCGCAAGCGCCTTTCGTTGAAAGAGAAAGCCGAGGCTGCCAGGTGTCTGTAGCATAAACACCCCCAGCGATAGGGGTGTATGAACAGTTCGACCGAGACCCTTGTCGATCGGAAAGACAGGGGTGAAGAGGGACACCAGCTAACGGCACCGGGCAGCGGGCTGTGGTATAACCCCAAACGGAAATTAGATTAGGATCGGATCAGGGACAGTAAGGCAACGAGCCTTACAGCCAAGCGCGCACACACGTGTCCTCCACGTGTACGGGACGCGTACTACACGTGGACTGTCATCCCCGCCGGCTGACAGCGTTACAGTGTCGGTAGACCGGCACTACTGTAGAGTTATGGTAGACTACAATGTACATTAAATATGAGCGGACCGCTGGCGGTGGAGGACGACAAGCACGGACTTGTCAAGGATCCTCCACCTTGGTCCGCCCGCTTACTACTTTGAGGTACTTCCTTTAGTTACCTTAGAGTAGCACCGCACGCGGGTTGAGGACGCACGCTACACGCCCACGAGCCGGCTCCGCCTCCGCCCGTCGGTACTGGATCGTCACCCAGTACCGCTCCGGGGCGTCGAGGCGTCGAACTGCTCGCGCGTGCGCACGTCCTCCCCGATCCCGCTCTACCACCGCTACCTCGAGCCCGTGCTCGGTACCGTGGGTGGGCCGTGCTTCTATCTTCTCGCCGATCGGGGTCTTTCCGAACTGTCAGTACTCACCCCCCTCCTCGTTGGGGGTGATTATACTACACGGGCCCGGGTAGCGTGGTAGAGCGGGACGGGGAGGACGCGGGCACGCGCGAGCGGTTCGACGCCTCGACGCCCCGGCGCGGTACTGGGTAACGATCCAGTACAAACGGGCGGAGGCGAAGCCGGCTTGTGGGTGTGCCGCGCGCGTCCTCAACCCGCGCTCGGTGCCGCTCTAAGGTAGTTAGCGAGCGTTACCTTAGAATAAGCGGGAAGTCGGACCTTGACGGTCGGTGGGTGACAAGTCCGTGCTTGTCCTATTCCACCGCCGCCGGTCCGCTCCATATTTAATATACAAAACAATCTATAACACTACAGTCCCGAAGTACTGTAGTGGACTACTGTAGCACAGATCGGACCGTACTGTAACACTGTCAGCCATCGTTGTAGCATAACCCCCGCTGGGGGACTCACTTTAGATTAGATCACGATTGATTTTGTTACTGTAGAGCCCGACGCTCTACAGTACCACCGAGAGTGTCCACGTGTGCGCACAGCACACGTGCCCACGTGTACCAGGCGCGTACGAGGCGCGCACACACGGGTACCACGTGTACTGTCAGCACCGATGCTGACACCTTACAGTGCAGGCCGACCTGCACTGCAGTAGACCACTACAGTACCGAGGTACTGTAGTGTTATCATAGAGGTTTGTATATTAAATATGAGTGGACCTACGGCGGAGGAGAGAGGACAAGCACCGGCTTGTCCAGAACCTACCACTTAGGTTCCGTCGGCTTACT
The DNA here is from genome assembly GCF_000350225.1 of Chondrus crispus. Taxonomy (NCBI): domain Eukaryota; phylum Rhodophyta; class Florideophyceae; order Gigartinales; family Gigartinaceae; genus Chondrus; species Chondrus crispus. The sequence goes on from NW_005179276.1 coordinate 33,372, forward strand.
GTAGACTACGAAAGCGACGTTCGCGTCTGCCTAGTACGGAGCCCCGCGGGTAGTGGTCGCGCGCGGCGAGCAGGATCCGCCTCCGCCCGTCGGTACTAGATCGTTACCCAGTACTGCGCCGGGGCGTCAAGGCGTCGATCCGCCCATACGCACGCGCGACCACCTCCGATCCTGCTCTACCACACTACCCGGGCTCGTTCGGTTCCGATAGCTGGTGGTGCTTCCTTTCCGCGTCTTCCGCCGATCCGGGGTCTCCGTCGAGCTGTGAGCAAACACCCTTCTCCGTGAGGGTGTTTATGCTACAGTGGTCTCCCGACCTAGAAGACCCCGAGATCTTTCTGAGAAGACTTTCTTTTTCCTCCGCGCCCGTACGCGTTGAGATGAGTCAATAATACGCCACCTCGATCCAGTCCGAACCGGCGGATCCGAGGGCGGCCGCTATGCACACACCATCACAGCCGTTCGACGACGGCGACGCTGCTCTCCGAGACCGCGAACCGTCGCCCGAGTCCCCCGAAGGACAAGCGGCTGCGATGTTCGATCGCATAGCTGACTACATCGAGGAAGTCCGTACTTCACTCCGTATAGACGTGACGGACGCCATCTACTCGCGATGTATGGACGAGCTCCGCTACCTACGTGAAGGGAGGTTCGATCGAGTCAGCCAGTCCTTGGAGAATCTCCGAGCACTAGTCGACGAGTTATACTCGCAACTGGTGCTCGTCGAAGACTCACGCCTCGCACAGCCCGTGCTGCACGGGCAAGGTCGCCCCGCGACGCCGACCTCGACGAGACGTCCTGACGATCGACCGTCCCTGTCTGTGGAACAGTTGGGGTTCGCGCACCTCTCCGCCGAGCTCAACGCTACGCGACAGCGTGCTCGTGACATGGAACGGACCATGGCCGCAAGGCTGCCCGGTGCCCCCGCGAGAGGGCCCGGTGGTGCCGTACCTCCGCGCGCCGTCGCTCCGGAAGGTTAGCGTCCGACTGGCGCCGACACCAGTCGGACTGCGGAAGGAAACCGTCCTCCGATGGGCGCGAATCTCGCGTCCGAGACCCAAGCATTGCCGCCTATCCTCGGAAGTAGGCGGCAGATGGAACGCGTATCGTACGCCGACATACAGGACCGTGGAGGAGCCGCTCGCGAATCCGGAGAACCCATGTTCTCCGTAGATCCCCGCTGGGGCGGCTACCCGCCGGCCGGTTACACCGCGCATCCAGGTCCGGTAAACGTCCGTACGCTACCCGTCACTGCCTTTGGCACGCTAGGTCCTGCCGAGCCCAGGCTCGAGCCGGTGCATACGATGATCCAAGAGTTCAGCGCCGTCGCTGACTATCGTATGTACCGTTTGGATAACACCTCGAGGCTCGTCACCTCGGGTGACGAGGGACGGATGGCGAAGTGTGGCATAACGGCGGTTCGCGATTAGATTTAGATCAGATCAATACGAACAACACACGCGCACACGTGTACCCCCACGTGTACGGAGGACACGCGAACACACGCGTACACGTGTAGGAGGCGCGTACCACAGCGCGCACCGTACGCATCTCACACATGTGTTGTCAGCCCCGACGGCTGACAGCATTACAGCGCGGGACGACCCGCGCTACAGTAAGTTACTACAGCATACCGGTACTGTAGTATTATGACAGACGCATTGTATACATTAAATACGAGCGCGACCGGCGGCGGGGTAGGGGGACAAGCACGGACTTGTCCACGACCTACCGCCTAGGTCTGACTCCCAGCTTATCCTAAGGAAGCTTCCTTTAGCTACCTTAAGGCGAGACCGAGCGCGGGTAGAGGACGCGCGAGCACGCGAGCGAGCCTAGATCCACCTCCGCCCGTCAGCGCTGGAACGTAACCCAGCGCTGCTCCGGGGCGTCGAGGCGTAGATCGGCCCGCGCGTGTGCGCGTCCTCCCCCCGATCCCGCTCTACCACGCTACCCGGGCCCGTGCTCCGGTTTCGTTAGCTGGTCCGACTTCCCCCGTCTTCTCGTACGTACGGGTCTTCCAGGACTAAGCATACACCCCTATCCGTTTAGGGGTGTTTATGCTACACGAAGTACGTATAACGCTGTCGTAAGATCCGTCCCACGATGCGTAGCTTCGACGGTACCGACCCGATCGAACTGCTGCCGTTCTTGAAGGATATCCGGATAACCTTCAACTCGCAATACCTTACCGAAGGTGTTGCGGTACGAGTCCTCGCGCACTTCCTAGAGCGCGACGCAGAGCGTCTGTATACGAGTTATACGATGCGTGGCCTCCGCGCCGGGCAACTCTACGACGACGTGAGCTGGCCGGGGCTCGTTAATCAATTCCTAAAAGGCTACCTAACCGACGACATGTTAGGTGAAGCGTACAACGCCGTCGCTACGGCGAGGCAACAACCGCATGAGACGGAGAACACATTGGCGGACCGGCTGTAAACGGCCGCGGTCCGGTGCACGGCAGTGTTCTCCGAACAGTCCCCCGCGCACTACTTTGTGCGGGGACTGTCACCTGCGACCCGTGCCGCAGCTTCCGAGACAGTTCAACGGCTGCCAAGTAGCCAGAAGACCGATCTTCCGACTATCCGCCGTATCGCAACGGCGGAAGGAACCACTTACCGCGCTCGGCGCGACTTACCTCTGCCGGATCCGAAACCAGCAGGGAAGATGGGGCGGACTCCGAAGTCCGCCGCGACAAGTTCGCCCGCTTCAGCCCTCCACATCGGGGAGGATGAGTGGCAGGCTGACCCTGTCCTCATTACGCAAGGAGCAGGGCCCGTGGGAGGACGACCTCCCACGCCGATGTCGACTGGAACGACATCAAGTTACGCGACCGCCTTCGCGCACACTCCAAGAGCGGCAAGGGGTACGCACCCTCTGGTCGCAGAGCTCGACATCTCGAGCCGAGATGCACGGGGCGCAGGTCCTCAAGTGCCCCTCCTCACCGATGAGGAGTCGCGGCACGCGGCGGCCTTCGCCTCAACGGACGGAAGTGCATATGTCTGCTGGCTGTGCCGTACGTACGGCCACGCCATGTACGCCTGCGCGTTTCTGTCGCCGGAACAACGGATGTTCACGGCGTACAGGAACTACCGCTACCAGATAGAGACACGCCCCGGGGCGCGCAACCTCCTCCGGCAGTCGGTCGGCGAGGGCCGTCCCTCGCGCCAAGGTTTCCCGAATCGATCGGGTGGGGGCGCACGCCTGGCCCCACGCAGGGGCGGGTACCGTCGCAACGAGCTCGATACTCGTGACCGACGCGACTTCCGCGAAGCGGATACTCGATACCCGCGCCAGGAAGGGAGAGGAAACCGGGACCGATCCCGGCTTCCTCCAGGGGTACAGAACGCAATCATGTACCTCCAAGATTGGGCAGAGGACCCAGATCCTCTGCCCGCCGATGAGAATGGAGGAGCCCCGACGTTGGCTGCTCCTCAAGTGCTGCAACCTCCGAACGTTGCAGCCCAAGTCCACGAAGTACCCGAGTACTTCGCGGAAGCTACCGGCTCGAAGGTGAGGAGTCGTCCTCACACCCTCGACGGGAGGCCCGAAGTCACGCTCGCTGTCGATTGCGGTGCGACCACTTCGGATAGTTCCGGTAGTACAAAAAACCCGTAAAGACGGCTACGCTCACGCGGTCGCGTGAGCCGTCTTTTTGAAGCTACCCAGACCCGTCACCTTCCGCCTTCGCAGGGACAGGGGATACTTACCGATAATATTCCCCGCTGCCTCGCCAGAAGTCACCGAGACCCCCGTGGGTCCGGCACCGACGACTATCTGTGACACGGCCCCGGCTTCCGCAAGCCCGGCACGTGACCGCGAAGGGGAAGATACCCTGACCATCGTTGGTCAGATGCCACGGACCGACCGTGAAGGCACCGCGGCTCCCGTAAGCCCCGTACACGACAAGGAACGAAGGGCGTGCGCCGATGCAGCAAGCCCCGAGGAAGCCACCGGACGACCGATGTCCGGAGGGCCGGGAAGAAGGCCCCGAAGGAGGGGCAAGAACCGTCGAAGGCGCCCGAACCGCAACGACCTCGCTGCTCTGCCTCCCCCGAAGGTGGTCGACGGCGTCATTTGCCTTATGACGTCGAAGATTTACAACGTACTCGGCTCGATAGCCGCGGAGGGAAATGCCTTCAAGCCCCGCACGATAGCCGTTGATACGTGCTCGGGGTATAACCTGGTGAGGAAGGCCGACCTTCCTCCCGATTGGACGCCGTACGTCGTACGAGACGCACCACTGCCACGATTGGCGGGCGCGAATAGCAATCCGCTCAAGCTCTCAGCCGTCGTACGGCTGGCTGTGCGGTTGAAGAACACGACGTTCCGAATTCCGTTCGTCGTAGCGGACCAGCTCGCCGTGCCGGTCTTTCTCCGCACGGCCTTCATCGATACCCACGTGCGATGTATCGACATCGAGGCTCAACGGGTGGAGCTGCGCTAAGGCGGCTCTGTGGCCATCGTCGACGGAAAAGGGGAGCCGACTCCCCGTACCAGGCGTAACGGTCGCCAGACGAGACGGCCCGATGTACGCGAGGAGGCCCCGCAGGCGCTCCGAATCGCCCGCTGGGTCACCATCCCCGCGATGTCGCAAGCCCGAGGGCGCGTCACAACCGCGGGGAGGGACCTCGTATTCGTGGAGCCGAATCCGTCACTCCAACACCGACATGGAGTGAGGCTAACGAACGGCGTCGTCGAGGTCCTGCCGAATCAGACCTTCGGCGTCCTCGTCGCTAACTTTTCGCGACGGGAAAGGCGGCTTCCGAAGCACACCGTCGTGTGGTACGCGACGCGCAACCCCCTCGCGATCCTGACGCCCGAACGTCGCGTCGCCGAGGGAGTCGCACACGCGCTACACCTGACCGACTTGACCGATCAAGTCGAGATGGCAAGAGCTGGACGACCAAGCTCCGATGAGCTAGGGACCGTTAGGAGGAAACAGGTGGGGACGGACGATCGGCCACCTGGAGACCAACCGACAGCGAGAGGCACCGTAAGCCCCCAGAAAAGGGATCCCAAAATCCACCGACGGATTGGGAAAAAGAGGTGGATTTGTCATACGTCGACGATGACAAGCTCCGTGGCCGACAAGCTCCGTGGCCACGTACTCGAGATGCTCCGTAAGCATTCGAGTCTGTGGAGCGGTGCGCTCGGAACGATCCGAGCCACGGAGCACCGCATCCCTCTCGAACCGGGAACAAAACCGATTCGTTGGATGCTCTATTGGAAGGGGCCCGCCATGCGCGAGATGGTTGCCAAGGAAGTCAACAAAATGCTGAACGCAGGGGTTATCGAACCCGCGAGCACCGAGTGGGCGTCCCCGGTGGTGCTCGTCCGGAAGAAAGACGGCTCTATTCGGTTCTGCGTGTACTACCGGCGTCTCAACGCGAAGACGGCAGCGGATTCGTATCCGCTGCCCCGGATGGATGACTGCATCTACTCGTTAGGAGATGCAGCCGTCTTTACGACGTTGGACTGCAATTCCGGTTATTGGCAGATCCCGGTCGCTCCGGAGGACCGGGATAAGACCACGTTTATGACGCACATGGGCATGTTTCGCCACCTGCGCATGCCGTTCGGACTAAAAGGGGCACCGGCCACCTTCCAACGTGCATTGGATATTATTCTTTCCGGAGTCCGCTGGCAAATATGCCTCGTCTATCTCGATGACGTCATAGTGTTCTTGCGTACGGACGCGGAACACGCGAAGCATCTCGACACTGTCTTGAGCTTGTTAGGGAGTGCCGGCATCTCCCTGAAGCTCAAGAAGTGTAGCTTCTTTCAACCGAAGTTACACTACCTGGGTCACGTCATCTCCCCAGGTAAATTGAGCGCGGCCGATACGGCGGCCGACGCCTTCCGGGCGTTCACGTTCCCGAGGACGCTGACGCAGGTGCGCTCGTTCCTCAGGGCGTGTAACGTATATCGCCGCTTCGTTAAGGGCTTCTCGAAAATAGCCCGTCCGTTGACAGATATGACGCGCAAGGATTCGGATCCTGACTTCTATAATCCTACCGAGGATCAACTCCAGGCGTTCGAGAACCTTAAGGAGTGCATGATCGCTCCGCCGATCCTCTCGTTGCCTCGGCATGGACGACCGTACCTGATCGACACCGACGCGAGCGCCTACCAACTAGGCTGCACCCTGCTCCAAGAGCACGACCAGCCAAACGATTAGCCCCGTTGGGTATTGGTCTTATTCGCTGAAAGACAGCGAACGAAACTACAGCGCTACTGAGCGCGAATGCTTCGCCGTAGTGTGGGCCGTCCGCACACTGCGGCCGTACGTTGAAGGCACGAAGTTCACCGTCCGAACGGATCACGACGCCTTGAGGTGGCTCATGTCCCTCACCGAGAGTTCCGGAAGACTCACCCGGTGTCGGCTACGTCTGGCTGAATACGACTTCACCATTCGCTACCGCCCTGGGCGTGTGCACCAGGTACCGGACGCCCTGTCACGCCTCGTGTCGCCGAGAGTCGCCGACGACCCTCGCCCCACCGTCGAGGTAGATGAAGACATTCCCACCTTCGAGGCCGGCACGACCGTTCGAGACGTATCGAACGAGCTCGCGGGCCACGTTTGTATCGCGAGCTGCGACCACGAGGTCGAGCACGTCTTCGCGACGACACGGAACCAAGCCAGCTCACGAAGAAGGTCGCGCGCCCGAGCGCGTGACGAGCCCAGGAGCGACGACGAAGCCTCCGCTCTCCAAGGACCCACTTCGTTCTGGGAGGAGAATGACGAATTCGATGCCACTGACATCGAGCGCGCCGCAGACCACGAGGCTGGCGCGCCCGACTCTTCGGTGGCCCCTCCGCAGGACGACCTTCCGGCTCCTCTTACGATAGAGGAGATTGCTGACGAGCAACGCGTGGATGACTTCTGCTAAACCGTTTTGGTACGACAGTCAGGGTCCCGGGACTCCGCGTTCTTCGAGGACCACCAGGGGGTGCTCAAACGGAGACACCCCTTCGACCCTGCTATCGTGCAGATGGTGGTACCTCGGACGCTCCGCGCCAGGCTGCTTCGCCTGTGCCACAACCTGGTCATCGCAGGGCACCCGGGCCAGAACCGTATGTACTACGCCCTCCGTCGCGAGTACTACTGGCCCCATCTGGCCGCAGATGTTGCCGCCACGGTGCGAGGTTGCCGAACCTGCGCGATGAACCGGGTCAAGCTGCGGAAACATCTCAACCGATTGAGATTGTTTCCAGCTACGGGGCCGCCCGAGAGCCTGGCCATCGACATCTTGGGGCCGCTCCCCAAGACGAAGTCAGGAAAACGGTTCCAGCTCGTGATCACGGACCGCTTTAGCAAGCTGACGCAAGTCGTTGCGCTCCGCACGATAACCGCATACACCTTCGCAGTTTCGTTCTGCGAATCGTGGGTGTTTAAGTACAGCGTCCCGCGCAAGTTGCTGTCGGATAACGGACCGCAGTTTAACGCCAAGTTCTTCCACAGCACGTGCCGTGTTCTGGGGATAACTAACATGTACACATCAGCGTACCATCCCCAGACGAACGGGCAAGTCGAGCGATACAACCCAACGATCGCTGCGATGCTACGCAACTACGTAGATGAGCATCAAGATGACTGGGACGTGTACGTGGGGCCGCTTACGTATGCGTATAACTCCCACGTACACCGCACCACCAACACGACGCCGTTCGAACTCGTGCTCACCAGGCCACCGCCAGAGTTCTCGCTTCGACGAGCCGACGGTGACGTTCCCCCTGCCGACAGGGGGAACCAACGTGCCGAGTTCCTCAAGACCTTGGATTCGACAATCCAGAGGGCCTACGGGAGCCTGCCACGGACGCAGGCTCGCTACAAGCGCGACTTCGATAAGCGCATACGACGGATCAATTCGCGACTCTGTCCGGGAGAGTACGTATACCTCAACCCCACCGACGGGGGAAGACTTCGATCGAGCTCGCGTCCCCGGCAGTTGGACCCAACCGTGTCCTCGCGAACGCCCGCCGAACCATCACGATCGGTCGTGATGGGGTCACTGAGCAGATCGCTGCGTGTACGCGCCACCGCCGACAAACGCGCCACGGGGAGCATAACCACCCCAGCTGACCTTGACGACAAGGTCAGAGAGGGGACACAGTACGCTGTCGAGCGACTAGTGAAGCACCAGGATACGGAAGACGGAACTATCGAGTTCCGCATCAAGTCGGCGGATTACGAAACGCCCACCTGGACTGCGCGGACTCACGTACCAGAGGAGCTGGTGTCTCGTTACGCCCAACGCCTCCGGGGACGCACCGGCATGGACCTCAACTCAAACGTGAACGCGGACGTTCACGCTTGAGGAGGGGGCCCCCAACCGCTCCTTTTGGGATAAAGGTAACCGACCGCGGTTAGGCAAAATTCCGATAAAGGCGCAAGGACACCGGTCCTCCAACCTCCCCCGACGGGGAGGGAGTCACACGACTCCAGGAGCAACACCGGACGAAGATCATCGAAAGGAGCACGCAAACGCGGAGACGTCACGTGATAGCAAGCAGTACGGGCTGCCGTATGAGAATCCCAGCGGAAACGGCAACTAACGGAGAAGAACAACGGACCCTCCCAGCCGACAATACGGACCAGCACCGCGGTATCCCACAGGGGTATTCACACGACAGCATGAGACAGGGGGTCCCGAATCCCCTCCCCACCACAGGGGCGCAGCAGCGATCTGCATGATCTCTCGAATCGCCAATTGTTAAACGCCAACTCACGGAGTAAGGCGTGGGATTTCACGCACTCTGTGGCGTGCCATGCCCACTGAAAGGGTCGCCTCGATAACCTGGCCCCGGTGCGTGAGTACGCGAATGGACGGGGCGCCTAAAATAAGGCACGAGGAGCAATGGAAGCGTACCCATGCTCAAGGTACGGACCAAGTGAGGACGAGGTGAACAAGTCCGACGCGCAATTAATACGTCGGCGCGGAACTCGTGCCACAACTGTCGACCCGCCTCACTGTCAGCCTGCGGTACGCACTGTAAATTCGGTACAGACCGTTCTGGCAAACCGCCGCCACCGACGGCAGAAGGTTAAAAACAGATGAAATTAAGGACAAGTGGGAAATTACACCGTCATGCGGGTGTGGCACGTGCGGGACGCGCCACCCGCACCACACGTAATAGTCGACAGGACAACGAAGCGGCCGTTGTCTCCGACACCTGGCGACAAAACGCCCAAGGGGTGAGGTGGTACCGAGCCAGGAGAACGCGCGCGGATTCCCCCGCGGTCCGGGATGATCATCCCTCACACGAACGGAAAGAGGCGCCGAGCACTCAGCTGCCACTGCCTGGTGCGCGGCGGAATGACCACCGCTCCAAACGACAAGGCAGGTACTGCGTTGTCACGGCGGCGTAATCGCGACGACCGCGCCGTACAGTAGCGAAAGAACGCCAAGAGCAACGATTCACGCCGCGCTACTCATCCATCTTTTTCCCTCCCGGGTCCTTTGCATAGGGACGACGGAGTCGCCGTCGTCACCGACCACTTCAGACAACATTTCGCCTCGGGTCGCTTGAGGTGCAGTGTGACGCACGCTCGACAAAAAGGCGGTGCGAATGAGACGGGAACGACTTCCCGATACGGGGAGAGGTATAAGAAGGCTCGGTACCGTGCGCCGATGACTACACGAACGGTCAGAGTGGAATAGGGGCACGTCGCGAGCCACCTTTCGAAAAGCTCGCAGTCTGCAACGGCGCCCCATGCCCTGTCGCTCGAACATGGGGTGGTGCAGAGAAAGAAACCCCCCCGATACCTCTGCGGAATCAGAAGGAGGCGGAAATTGTCTGACAACGTCGACTTTAGCAAGCTGAGGAAAGAGCGTGGCATAATAAGACGCCTTCGTGATGCCCGATGGACCTCTACTCCAGGTTCGAACCCTCCAGGGGGTACACACGAACGGCTCGGACCGTGACACAACGTCGCCACACGAGTGCCCTCACTGTTGAAGGGAAGAGTAAAGATGCTGCACGCGCGGAGACCCCTAAGGCTCGGTATTAGAACGACCAAGACCCGGAGAGAGAGCACGTCGCCGTGAAGCCGCCGAGACCTCGTCGACGAGGTCGCGTTAGTGACCATGGACGAGATTCGCGCCGCCGTCAAGGACGTGCTCGATGACACGGAGTCCCGCTTAGAGCACGACGCCACTACCCGAGCGCACGCGGGGCGGGAGGACCAAGCTCATGGACGTGCACAAACCTGTAACAGAGCTTCGGCATGCAACGTCCATCCCACGTTGACGATACCGCACAAATAGCGAGCAGCGCGGGCTACGCGACAGCCTGCGCAAATATCCCGGGAGCGTGCGGTGCCGGGAGTTGAGCAGGAGAGGAGAGAGGTGAATTAAGGACGGGGGGAAAGGAAGGGAAGAAGCATGCGGGAACGAGAGCTGGTTCCAGAGCGGCATGTGCGCGTCGCGGGTGGACGGCGGCCTGGGGCGGCTGCTGGCTGTGATGCCAAGATCAGACCGATGCCTCCGACCCTCGAAGGAGGTCGGAGCGCCGGCGGCTTTATTTGCGTGTAACCTATCGGTGCCTTAAGGGCGGTGCCCTATCTATGGGTGGTGCCCTATCTGGGTGGAACCACACTGGCGCTGGCGCTGACGTGGTGGGGCCGCACCACACGTCACGGACTGCGCTGTGATTTTTTGGCAAAAATACATTTCGCGGGAAAATGTTTTTTGGAATTTTTTTGGGTGATTTTATCAAGGTCAAGGTGTGGAAATTATCAGCTGACGATGACGGTTACTGTCCGCCAAGTGCATCCGAATCGTTGAAAAAGGTGCATTAAATACGGACAGAATTTAATTGACCTCATCTGTCAACCTACAGTGCCTCTCTCAACAACTCTACTGATAAGGCAATAACTCGTAATTATCAGCACAAGAATCGAAAAGAAGAGAGTAAAACGGGAGGATGAGACGCGCGGGAGTAGTAGTATAAATAGTCAGAAGCCCGGGCAGAATAGCTGCTTCGGGCAAGCAAAAAAGGACGAAACCAGCACAGTAAATTGACGCGAACATTCTCGGCCGGTCCTGCCGGATAACACTTACCGTTTTTCTACTTTTGCGACAGTCTAGAATTTACGCTTCACTAGTTTCTTCGAGAAGAAAAACAACAACCTCAGCCTTTCAAGTTCAAGATTTTTTTTGTTTTTTCGAGAGTGGTCTTCTTATCTCTTTTTTAATATTAACGCAGTACGTTTTATCAAAAACGAGGTAAAGCCGCCTTCTTCTTTAGGATAACTCTCATCGGAAATAATAAAAAGAGTAAGTTCTTTATTTTTCCGCTGCCTCTAAAATAGGAACCTAGTTGCCTAACTAATTTCTATTTTAGTGGTATTCAAACCAAATTCAGACAAGGACCTTGGGGCACCGCAAGCCCCCAAAGAGCAGTCAGAAGAAATCTCTCAGCCAGGCGCACGGCCTCGACCCTGCACGCCCGTGGTAAACTGGGACAACGACGGGGAGGACTCCATCTCCGTTTTGGACCTCGTCGAAGAAGAGGCTACCCCGGCGGACCAACCCCGCCCGGAAGACAAGATTTACGAGAAGATAACACGTGTACAGAATCTACACGCAAATAGTTCTGGACACGTGGACAGCGCGTCACGGGTTCTTTGCCAAATTAAGGCCCGTACTACAGTACCGAAAAGTAATTTGCCGGTTCTACTGGAAGGCGTGAGTAGGACACTACATCGCGTGGCCACCTCACGAATCGGGGAAAAGCCTGCTCCTGCACCCCTGCTCACGTGCCAGGTGTGTCAAGTCACGTTGACTGGCAGGCACCAGCTATGCCAACACAGGGGTGGGAAGAAACACCGCGCACGCGAGGCTCGACATCAGCGCGAGGCCGAGGACTTCTACTGTGGCATTTGTGCGCGTTTCTTTCCCTCCGCGCACGACCTCGACAACCACCTCATCGGCTCTATTCACCGCCGCCGCGACCAATTCTTGCGCGAGCGCCAACTCACACGCCAAATTTAGAAAAGTAGCAAAAAAGTTTTTTTGAATCTTTTTCAAATTTATCATTCTGTAATTCGAAACAATTTTTGAAACATTTCAGAAGCTATTTTGCCACTATCAAGAGACCAATTTCAATTGTTTGCATCTTTCCCAAATTAGTACACAACACGTATTACACGGTTGACACAAAACCAACTGCGACACGTGTGACACACTACGCTAGGTTTGAAAATTGCACACGTGTTTCTTACTGTAATAGCTGTAAGCGTTGCACACCTGTACGCGTATTTAGCTGGAATTAGTGTTAGCCATAAGAAAATTCAAAATTTCAGTATAATTGTGAGGTGGCAGAAAGCTTGTTTTTTCTAAGGCTAAAGTAATTTACTAAATTACTTTGTGGAGACTTTAACTCACCAAACACTATGGATAACGGAATTGACGAGGCAGCTATAGAGACCATCACCAAGGAACTTAAAACGTATACACCACCATCTCCGGTTCACAATGATATTATATCAGTTATTACGCTACACATTACTCGCGCAAAATCTGATAATATTTTGGACACAGAACTCGTAGAAAGATTACGTGAGGGCTTCCCTCTTGAAACTCTATATTCCTTCGAAGTACTGAAGGGCACCACGTTCGTTTTCAGAATCATCCGTGACTTCTTACGTGCAGAAGGTGTAGAGTATATCAGACATCCCGCAACTGACCGCATCTCATGGGGATTAGTAAAAATGTTATACTCAGACTCGGACGACATCGATTTTGCTTATGAAAGGCTTGTTCAACACAAGAAAATTAGCCGAGCATGTATGCCTACTAACAAGGAAATTGAACGTCAAGCCGGCCCACTAGAACAAGGTTACCCCCCTGTGAGACGTGACTCCGAAGCAAGAGCCGCTCACAACATGGCATTGCAATTCAAGAACCAGGATAAATTCACCGGAAAACTGGGTGAGGACCTCACGGAACACATCAATAACTACATTGATGCCGCCCAGGGCTACAACCTTGACCAAACCAACAAACTTGCCTTTTTCCGCAACATATTCGATGGACAACCTAAGCGATTCTATCGAGAGAAGGTGAGGGACAGGTGTGGAAATTTTGGTCAGGCATGCCAAGTTATGCAAGACGAGTACAACAGCATAACTCGGCAGAACAGAATCAGGAAGTACCTCCAGAGCCTGAGAATTCAATCTTTGATGCATGCCAAGAAGCTCAACACCGCAGAAGCTTTGGAAGAGTTACGTGAGATCATCACACGTTTTGCTCCTCAAGGACCACGGACTCACCGTTCCGAGAAAGACAAGGTGGAATACCTTTACAAGGCTGTCGTTGGTGCCCCGTGGGCCAAGTCAGCCCTTGCGAACTAGCAGTCCACATCTAATCCTTGGGACTTCCAACATCTGTATACGGCACTTGACGCTGCCTGGCTTCAAGTCCAGGAAGAGCAAGAAGGTAGAAAGAAATATCTGAACATCGGTCAATCTTCCCTACATAAAGAGACAAAATCTTCATCCAAATATACTCCTGATCTTTACTACGAAGGTCAGAAATATTACGGACGACCGAAGAAACCAGGATCACGCTCATCTGCCCCATTCAGGCCCCTCAAGACAGCATAAAGGGCGGTCAAAATGGGTTAGACCGTTATGGCAACCCCAGGCTATGCAACAATTGTCAGGACACCTATCATTTCATCAGGGACTGCCCCAAACCTCGCAACGTGATGCGAAATATTTCATCGCAAGTCAGGAGATATCCGAAGAGAATCCATCAAATCCTCTTCGAACTCTGTCAACAAGTGGAAGATGCGTTGTTCTCTACAGACGAAAAAGACCCTTCTGCTACCCTTACAGTGGACAACTTCAAGCAAGAGGACTCTACCTCATCTGAGGATGGGACGCTTGAACATCCCGATAAAGGAGGACAGGTATTCCACGTTACTGGTTCTGCGAATCGGGGCATTGCATCAGTCCTTGATCCAGAGGATTTTTGAGGAGAGGCAGTCTACTTTACCGTCGTAGTTTGAAGTCGAAAGAAAATAAATCACGCTACGACACTGTCCTCAAGAAAAAACGGTCCCGCTACGAAATCTCGCGTAGGTCAAGGACAGCCCATGACATACGAAGAAACCGGCGTCTCAGAAAATCCTCCAACGATACAATGACCAATTCTGTGTTAAACTCTCGCCGAGGTCGTTCACAGATGAGAATCAATTTGGACGACGGCAGGAAAGACTGGCAGGGAGCTTGCATCGACACTGGACCACAACGCACTGTTATCGGACTACTACAAGCCAAAGCATACTGCAGATTTATTGGATGTAAGTTCAAACTAAAAGCGAACTTCAACCAGTACAGATTCGGTGTTGATGTGCAGAAGTCAATCGGATCAATCTCAATTCGATTACCGTTTCTCAAGAACGGATTTGTGGCAATTGAGGTTGACGTAGTTAGAGCGAATGTACCTTTTCTTTTGGGATTGGATTTGCTCGATAAACTTCAACTATACCTGGATACGACAAGAAATGTACTAATCAGTTCTCCGGGAAACAGTTCTGTCCCAGTCGCAAGGAAGTTTAGACATGTCTACCTGGAATGGAAACGGGAAGATGCAGTACTATTCTCAAGAAGTGAACCGGTCAAACTTCATAGAGGTTTTCGACACCCAACGGATACGAAACTTCTGAATCTCATCAGTAAAGCTCGGCCGCACGAGACCACCGAGGCCACCACAAAAGTCTTGAAAGATATCTCTAAGAGCAACCCCACAACGCACATCTATTTGATCAATAAAATTTCCGCTCACAATTTCAACCTCACCGCGCAATTCTATCGCTTTCCGAAATCGAATAGAACAATTTTGGGATCTATCCGAGCGCCGATAGATTCTAAAAACGTTCTATCCGGTGAATAGATTCTGCGATAGAATGCCACGTGCCAGGCGTGTCAGCCGAATTCTGGCCAATTGTGCATCCTTCTCGCCCGAGAACCTCCGCTGCTTCGTCGCTGCAGCATGCATTCCGGTGGCGCGTGACCTGTGCATGCTCGCGACGATGCTTTCATCATCGCCATCGCTGTCGTCCATATACTGTACTGAAGGACGTTTCCGAGGACTGTTCTCCGGTCCATTGGCGATGATAACTCGTGAGAGCGCGTAGTTGAACAATACCCGAGAGAGGGCGCGCGACGAAGAGGGAAAGAGGGCACAGGCTGCGGAAGAGAGACATGCAGCCGCGCGGGATTCACGGCGAGGGGTGGGCGTCTCGATGAACGATGGCCTCTTGGCAGACGATGTGTGACGTCTCGCCGTTGTCTGCGCAGGCATATAGCGATAGATTTGCAACATATGCGTTGGGGTTGACGCGAATAGATTCCACACGAATAGATTGACGAATAGGCACAAAATTCAATTCGGGCAACCGGCGAATGGTCAGCGTACACGTTGTATTTCTATCCGGCAATAGAATCGACGCGGTGGAGATGCTCTAAGTCATGCAATACCTGTCAAAGGCTCGGATCACAACCAACTAGCTTCAAGACCACGTTACCCACACTGCACGAAGTTAATTTTGGTGAAGAAATATCAATGGATCTGATGTTCGTCGAGGGAAAAGCAATTCTGCATATTGTCGACACTGCAACTCGTTTCAGCTCGGCCATATTTTTAGACTCTCAGGGTCATAATTACGGACAATCAGTCAACGGAATATGGCTTGCTTTCCTTGAAGCGTGGTGCACTCTCTATACAGGATTCCCTAACCGCGTCAGAACTGATGCGGGATCCGTTTTCACTTCGCCTAGGTGGAAGGAAATGGCCGAAAGCGTTGGGATAGAACTTCGAATTTCAGGAGTCGAAGCTCACGACTCATTAGGCATCGGAGAAAGACTACACGCACCCCTCCGAAGAATTTATCGAAGAATAATATTCGACTTTCCTCAAATTGACCGCAACATTGCATTGAAACTGTCAATCAAAGCCATGAACGATACCAACGGAGAAAACGGACTGGTTCCCTCACTAGTTGTATTCCGGATAATACCAAGATTCCCAATCATTAGCTCAGATATACCCGCTCAGAAAGAAAGAATGCTTGCACTTTCAAAGGCACAAATGGAAATGAATGCTGTAGTGGCAGAGAGGCGCATTCTTGCTGCCCTTACCAGAAGAATCCCAACCGCAACCGATTGCGTATTTGAATTAGGTCAAGAAGTACTTGTATATCAAGAAAGAAGTAAAGAATGGATTGGACCTGCTACCGTCACAGGTATAAGGGACAAAATATTTGATGTTAAGAGCAACGACGGGCAATGGCATAAGACCATGAACATGCAACAAGTTAAGCCTTATGTTCAAGAAAACTCTGAACCAACAGACATGCTCTCACGGGACGAGTTCCTTACTACAATGTTGAAGCCGTTTAAATCAGTAAACAGACCAAAACCCTCTAATTTTGATGTAGAACTCACTGAAGTGATCAAACTTGGTGACCCTAGATCGACAGATGAAATATTTAGAGCCGCAAAGAAGAAGGAGCTGAGAGGTTTAATTGGAAAAGGAACTTGGAAGCTTGTCTCCAAGTCAGAAGTGCCTGAGAACGCAAATATTCTCGGTGGTAGATTTTTACTAGCAATAAAAGATGAAGGCACTAAAGATGAAGTATGGAAACCCCGTTTTGTAGTTCAAGGATACAGGGATAAGCTAAAAACGTCTCTTGTACATGATACTGCCACACCAAGGCAACACTCCACACGAATTTTGATCGGATTGGCAGCAATATGCGGATTCCGACTATTTTCAACAGATGCGACTCAAGCATACCTTCAAAGTGCAGAAAAACTTATGAGGGATGTATACATCAAACCAACCGAAGAATTTGAACTAAACCAGGACAAGTTGCTGAAATTGTTAAAACCTTTGTACGGTCTTGCCGACAGTGGTGATTACTGGGGCCGTACCATCAGCAATCATATAAAAGAGGACTTGAACATGACCGGAACAACCGGTGATGGAGCATTTTTCTTTAAATGCATACGGGACAAGGTTGATGGCATGTGCATTACGTACGTCGACGATGCCCTCCAAGCATGTACCAAGGAGTATTCAGATCTCGCCCACAAGACAGGAGAGAAGTTCAAGTGTAAGGGAAGAGCTTACGATAAGTTTAGTTTCGTCGGAGTACAAGTTGAAAAAAAGGATTCTGAATACATGATCCACCAAACGTCGTACATCCGAAAGATAGAGAGGCTGCCGAACACAACCACGTACAAGTCTTATCGATCATTAAGAGTCAAATTAGCTTGGATTACCTACACTAGACCAGAAATTAGTTTCTCTATTGCTCAAGCCGCCCAGGTTACCGAATCACAGTATGCTACGGATCCAAAAATTCAAATCCGATACATTAACCGCACCATTAGACGACTCAAGAAAGAGCCATACCTACCATTGATGTATCCCAAACTTGACGATAACAACTTACACAGAAGAGTTTATTCAGATGCTTCGTATGCAAACAACTCTGACGGCTCTTCACAGCTTGGATACATCATATTTATATGTGATAGCAGCAACCTTTGCCAACCACTCTATTGGTCGTCTCATAAGGCTAAACTAGTGTCAAGATCAGTTTTACGCAGCGAAACTATGGCCTTTGCTGACTCTTTTGATACGGCCTTCATGCTCAGACATGACATACAGAAGATGATGAACATAAAGATACCGATCCTAATGTTTACGGATAGTCTCTCACTATTTGATTTTATCACAAAGGCATCTACAACGGTTGAAAAAGACTAATGATTGACCTCGAGGTAGCCAAAAAGGCGTACCAACAAAATGAAATGGAACAGATCGGATTCATTCGATGTGAACACAATCTAGCTGACTGCCTGACAAAGGCTAATGGTAACGATGCCCTTGTCAAAACGTTGAAATATGCAAAAATCAATCATCCTGTGGATCAATGGATTGACAGAAGCCAAACTGAGGATATGTCACGTCACAAGTAGAGGGAGTGTGGAAATTATCAGCTGGCGGTGACGGTTACTGTCCGCCAAGTGCATCCGAATCGCTGAAAAAGATGCATTAAATACGGACAGAATTTAATTGACCTCATCTGTCAACCTACAGTGCCTCTCTCAACAACTCTACTGATAAGGCAATAACTCGTAATTATCAGCACAAGAATCGAAAAGAAGAGAGTAAAACGGGAGGATGAGACGCGCGGGAGTAGTAGTATAAATAGTCAGAAGCCCGGGCAGAATAGCTGCTTCGGGCAAGCAAAAAAGGACGAAACCAGCACAGTAAATTGACGCGAACATTCTCGCCCGGTCCTGCCGGTTAACACTTACTGTTTTTTCTACTTTTGCGACACAAGGCGCTTTTGCGCACGTGCATTGCTGTACAGCACGGTCGGGTGCATGCCGCACTGTAGAGAATGCCCTCTACCGTAGTTGCTGGACAGAAACACGCGCGCACGCGGGGCAGTCACGTCCTGCTCAACCCGCTCTTGTCCTCCGCCTGTCCTTACCGTCGGTCCGGTGACCCCACCTCCCCTCTTCCGCACGCGCTGATGCTGCTTCGCCGGCCTCGCAGCCGGCCTTCCTCACGCAGATGGACGAGCTACGTCTCGCGCCCTCGCCCGCCGCCGCGCGCCGTCTCGCCGACCTGTGGCCGGGCCTGGCCTCGCTGAGCCCCGTCACCACGTCGCCGCCCGTGTAGGCCGCGCCCCGCCTACGCAACGGGCGATGCGGAGTGGAAGACGTAGCGTGGCGTGAGGGAAGCTAATAGGACAAACCCCCGAGGGGGAGACTACCACAAGGGAACCGCGCTGACGCCTTTTCACCTCCGGGGGCGAGGAGTTGCATGACTATGGCTCCGTGAACGAGCGGTACTGACTGCCACCGCCATGGTCGCGCTGACCCCCTCCGGCGAGCCCAAGACTTCGCAGAAAGGGGAGGTCAACCAATACACCGACACCGTGCCCTCGCTACCGATTGCGAGAGAAGGCAAGAATAAACGCAACGGCTGCGTACTGTAATCTCGCTACCGAGGCAAGGGACGAGGATGGAAACGCGACGGCAGCGCGCAATGCCCTCGCCGCCGACGGCGAGGAGCATGAAGGGGAAGAACGGACGAGGGGAACGGAGCATCAGAATTCGAAATGGAACAAAGGAAAGTCGCGCGTGCGCGAGGACCCGACCGACCGACAATAGGCAGACGTGAGGAAGGCGACCTCGCCGGTGTCGGGACGGAGAGGAGAGACTGCCAACGGAAAGAACGTGAACGGAAGGAGGAAGTAAGGAACGGAGCGCACGGCGCGCGAGGAAGCGTAAGACGTACGCAGGAGAGCGGCGATTGGGAAAAAGAGGATCGAGTCGGGGAGGGAAGCACGAGGCGCCCTCCAAGCACATGTGAACGCGGACGTTCCCTCTTGAGGGGGGGCGTGTAGTGTAGTATAATGACCGGCGCGAGCGCGCGGAGGTCATCGGACGGCCGTGTACGGTATACACGTGGGCGGTTGTGCCCACGTGTAGCGAGCGCGCGTGCCGAGCGGTCGTAATCTGGCATACTTGTACAGTAGTGCACGTGTCGGCCAAGCGGCAGTCTGCTAGCATTACGCGTGTACGCTAGCACACGTGGCATCCGTGCGGTAGTCTGTAAGCAGCGCGTGTGTACAGTAGTACGCAAGTGTAGCTGCAGCGTCCGCGTGGTAATTAAGAATTGAGGGGCTAGTTTTTTAATTGCGTACAGTACCTGGTACGCACTAGGCGGCAGGTACTGTATACTGGGACAGATGTCGGAGGCGTGCCTCTGAGGGGTTAAGACCTGACACCCGTCCCCACCAGTAAACTGTGCCAAGCTCGCCCTCGTCTCTTTCGCGCCTATATACGTCCGTTTCGGTTGTCTATCGCGCGCGCTGGATTCTAACCCGTTACCGGTCGCTCCCGTTCACGCACCACGGGGCTCCTGCGCGTAACCGGCCAGTGAGCCACGCCCTTTTCGCGAGATCGTCCGATCGGTTCAATTAGTGCGTCGCGTCCGCGCCGCGTGCTCCCTCGCTAAAGCCTCCGCCTCTCACCCAACCCAGGGCGGAGAGAAGTTATCCCACATTTTGGTACTCTTGTGGAGGGGATAACTCTTCAGGTTGAGCCGCACGCGTAGTCGCTCGATCGCGTGCAGAGCCGTACGGACGGAAAAGGTTGAGAAATCACCGCGTCGATTGCGAAGCGTATTAGACTATGAACCGACCGGAAGAAGAGGGAGACTCCGCCTCCGGGCGTCTGAGCACCCGCAGTGGCAGTGGCGCACCGCGCCTCCGGGTGGAGAACCCAGAAGCCCTGCTGCGACCGCCACCGCGACCGGGCCGTACGCGAGCGTCCGCATCGGATGTTACGCCGGCCGCGTTGGCAGGCACTGAGAATCGCGTCCAATGGATGGTCGACGCGATTCAGCCGCGCATCCAGGCCTGGGTCGGGGAGTTCCTCGCTACGGAACTCCCCCAGGTAGCGCGCGTATGCCTCGACCGAACGGTGCCCGCGCTCGTGGACGCGCACGTACGCAGTGCGATACCACCGCTTTTGGACGAACTTCTACCCGCTCAAGTCCAACGAGAGGTGGTGACCGCGCTCACCACTGTGGATGAATAATCCCCGTCCGGAACGGCTCTAAAGGGAGCGATCAGCTCCGCCGTGGCCAATCGTCTGGCCACGACCTTTCCAACCGAAGCGGGAGTCGACGCGCGCGCGCAGCGCGACTCAACCGCTCCGGATTTTACGCTACCGCACGCTGAACCGATCGGCGCCGCATCCGGGATCGGTATAGTGGCCCCTCACTCGGAGGGTAAGACCATTTACCTCCCACCAATTTATGGTGCTACAGGAGGGCCCACAGAAAATGGCCCTCCCGTACTCGCCGACACGGCTGGCCCCCGCGGGACAGAAAACCGCCTGGGGCACATCGCGACAGAAAAGCGACAGCGGTATCGGTCGAGCAGGAGAAGCGCACCCGGCGCTCAAGGCTACACCTCGGAGAGTACAGAAAACCCCTCCGAGGAAGAAGACACTAGACGTCGCAACAGAGCGACGCGCAAGAACCGCGACGGACGCTACGCGCGATACCGCGATGCCGGAGGGGTCGGTTACCCCTCCGATGATAACCGCGAAGGACGCTATACGCGATATCGTGATGCCGGAGGAGGTGGATACTCCTCCGATTACGAGGACACCGAGTCGGACGAATCGCGCAGAAGCGACCGCAGAGGCCGCAATGCGCGCAACCGACGTCGGTTCCGGCGAGAGGACTTCGACCTGGACGACTACAGTAGCCCTGGCGGAGAAGGAGACCGCCATCGCAGAGGCAGAGACCGCCGGTCTGCCCCGAGGCGGGATCCGAAACGGTTGCCGGTGATCAGGCCGCTGAACGACCTGTTCATCAAGGCCGTCGACTACCGCACGTATACGGTAGAAAATCGCAGGGCGCGCTACGACGCGAGTACCGCGCAGCGAGTTAACCGTTATCGGAAGAAGCTGGACGTCCAACTGAAAACCCACACGTTCGGTGGTCAAGATCCAATCGCGGTGCTAGGATTTCTCGCGCGCTTCAAGATGGCCTGCGAGCACAATGGGGTCAGCGAAGGCGCGGCCGTATGGTGTTTCCAGTTCTATTTGACTGGGCAGGCTCACGCCTTGATCCAGTCCAGGCTACACGGGAACACCATGGCGGTCGATGCGGAGCAGCACGACATGCTCGAAACCTACGCGGAAGTCGTTAACTTTTTATTACGCACGTACGCGACGGACGAAGTTATTTCCGAAGCGGTCGGTGATGTCACCTCCTTCCGTCAGAGCTCAAATATGACGGAGGAGGTGTACAGTAACCAGTTGTGGGACAAGGCGTTGCGCTGCGGAACCGTATTTTCAGACAGGCGCTTGAAGTCCCTTTTCGTTGAGGGACTTCTGCCAGCGACGTGCGCGCAGGTACGGAATTATCTCGCGACGCATCTGGACGTGGACTACCAAGCGGTGGCACGCTACGCGCAAGCGATAGGCGAGACGCACTACTCGGCTCAAAGACAGGCGACCTCGCTCTTGTCGCCTCAACCACCGTCCGATTCGGTGAGAAGATTCACGCGCAACGCGCTGACAAGGCCCGTGCTGTCGGTCAAGTCACTATCTGAACTCCCGACAGCGCGCGGATCCAAAACGGAGGAGATACTGGCGGTGACGGACCAGTCGGTGACGCAGAGCTCGCTTAGCTCGCCGCCGACTAGCTACCATGCGTCACCGGCCTCGTCCCCGGCGGGCGCACCGATGGCGCCCGCCCAACAAGGTGACGCGCGCGCATATCCGTACGGAAGGCCAGTACAGAACCAGCGGGTCCGGTTCTTCAACCAAGGATTACCTGGACCCCCGCCGTGTCGGTTCTGTCTGGACCTGACCCACCGCCAGGAGCAATGTCCTGTGGTGGCAGATAGCGCGCTGCGGTCGAAGCTTTTGCAGGCCCGCGAGGCCAATTATCAAAAGCTTCGGATCCGTCAAGGTCTCCGCCCGGGTTCGCCGTTCGAGCGTCAACCGCCGTCCGCTTGGCGAAATTCCGGTGGGCAGGCTCCCACGGGCATCAACGTGGTCGATCCGCGCGAGACCGTCCAATCGGAAGAACCCGCACTACCGCTGACGGACGAGGGGCCCGAGGACCTTGGGTTGACGAGGGAAGCCCGGGGAGGACGCGTAAAGGCGTCGACGATCCTCCTCGTGCCAAGCCTCAATAAACAAGGCACCCCGTCGACCGCTTCGGTACGCGCGCAATCGCAGAGCCGAACGGACGAAGCGGCAATTTGCTTCTTCAAGAAGTAAAATTATAAGGTCACCGCAACGGTCGGACGACGACGCGCGATGATGCGCGCCATCACGCCGATTCTAGATTCAGGCGCCGGCCCGAATCTAATCCACCTACGCTGTGTGGCTGCACCGTGGCGCTCTGGCATCCAGTCCGAGCGGAGCCCGCCGCTCATCGACGCTTCGAATAAGTCGATGAAGGCCATCGGCGAGCTCAATCTGTACGTCCGGATTGGTGAGTTCGTCGCGCGCGTACCGTTCTTGGTCGTCACCAACCTTGCGGTGGACTGTATCCTTGGAACCACGTTCCGGGATCGCCACGTGAAGGCGATCCTGCCACCGCAGAGGAAGGTGCTGTTCCATCATGCGCCGTCCGTAGCGCTGACGGGAGTCACACCCTCGAGGCACGACCGCAAGATGGCCTCGAGAGGACCGTCGCAGCAGCTCCTGCGGGAGGAAAATTCGGCCGACCGGAAGCGCGCGCAGTTCCCGACGAACGTACCGTCACGGAAAATTGGCGTGGTCAAGGGGGTCACGATACCTCCGATGACACATTCGATGGTGCGCGTCGCAATACCGGTTGGGGGGCTTTGCTTCCTGCAAAACCACCCCAAAACGGCGCATAAGAATTTATGCCTGATGGCCCAGGGGGTCATGGACCTCTTCCTGGGCGAGCCGTTTACGATGCTCGTTAGCAACTTCGGAAACCGCCCGGTCCACGTCCCCAAGCATACCGTTGTCGGTCTCGCGTTGCCATCCCCCACACACATCCTGACACATGGCGTGTCGGCCCCCGGAGAGGCCCAAGCTAAGGAAGGGAGAGTGTAGTGCAATACGCACCTGAAAAAGGGGGTGAAAAGAAAGGAAAATATTTGGATATGAAAAGTAGTCCGGGTTGGGGGACACACGTGTGAATAATTGCACAGTTTTAATTTCTAATTATTTTATTTTATTTAGTTAATTAGTTAGCATTAATTTTGCTGACATTACATTAGATTGGGGGACACACGTGTGAATAATTGCACAGTTTTAATTTCTAATTATTTTATTTTATTTAGTTAATTAGTTAGCATTAATTTTGCTGACATTACATTAGATTGGGGGACACACGTGTGAATAATTGCACAGTTTTAATTTCTAATTATTTTATTTTATTTAGTTAATTAGTTAGCATTAATTTTGCTGACATTACATTAGATTTAGGATCTAGCGCCGCGAGCTACTGTAGTGGCTCCGGCGGGGCGATATATACCTTAGCCCTCTGACCACCAAGTCAGTAAAGGTAACCCGAGTTGCCAGAGTCTGATATCGCCTTGGTTGAAGTCCGTCTTTTACAAGACATTCCCTTTAACTACAGATTACTTTATCCTTTGCGCTCGGGGGTCCCCTTCTTTCCTTACCAATTTTCCTTTATTTCCCTATCCTAATTTCCCTTAATTTTGAGTTGGTCCCACCTTGTAGGATTGCGATCCGCAACGTGACGTCATTTGCCATCGGGCTTTTGTGTTGGTGCACCAGTGGTGCTTATCTCAGTGTTAGTTCCATCGGAATCTGGTTGCGACCGATCCGTTGTTGGTACTTTTCCATCGGGCAGTACGACGGTGTAGCGCTGCTACGTTTTCTTCTTTCCCGACGGGCTACGTTGCGACGTCCCCGTCGAAGACCTTATCAAGGGTATAAGGTGTACAAGGCGCTCTTCGAGCATTGGATTTACGACCCATCGGACCAGGTTTACCTAAACACCCCTCCGAACTCGTCGAGCAGTTGCCTTTACAAGTCTCTACCACCATTTACCGATCCTGGGCTGGGCCCTTCTCTTTGCCCCCCCCTATCAGGGATCCGAGCTACTGCGGGCCGCAAACCCGCTTAAAGAGGACAGGGAGCTTCGAACACTCCGTGGCGCTGTGCCGTTGGCAGTTGTTGTTTTTGTTGCTGTTGTTTGTGTTGGACCGTCGGACCTTGGTCTCTGCCTAACAGGCGCATTGCAGTACAAAAGTGGTCTCCCGACCTAGAATTGTGTCGACGACAGCTTCGGTTTGGAGTTGTACTACAAAGGTGGTCTGAGTGACGGAGTCTCTTTTTTATTTTTGTTTGCACTTTTTTTTGTGTAGGTTCGCTTGTACGAGCGATGTCGACAAGCGCCCTTGGGGACGTCGGTCCCGGGGCGAGTAGGAGTGGATCGGCAAGGGCGTCGAGGATCCCGCGGGGTCCTCGCACCCGAAGCCAGGCCAATACGGCCACGGATCCTGAAGGTCAAGAAATCCCGACGGGGATTGAAGCCAACAAGGATAAACTATCGTACAGGTTCGAGAAGATGGGCGAGGAAATTCGCCAAGAGATGACGAAAAATCTCGAGGCTGAATTAGCCCTCGTCCGGAAGCAACTGGAGTTGCAAGCATCCGAGTTCCACACTGTTTTAGGAGAGCTATCGGCTCGAGTGGATCTCGTCGAGAAGGAGCGAGGTGAGGCGACCGACGGTCTGGAGCCGGAGGTCCTAGCCTCGTTGAAAAGTTCAGTCAAGGACGCAAGGCGCGACGCGAATCAAGCGTTGGAGTCCTTAGGTAAATTTAGAAGCAGTATCGACGACAGGTTCGACCGCGCCGCTCATCGTCTCAAGGACCTTGAACAGGTCGCCGGGCAAGAGCCGCTCCCCACGGGTCGAGAAGGCGACCGTCGATCGATGAAGGACAAGGCCGCTGTACAGCGGAGTTCCAAGTCGAAGACTTCGAAGAAGAATCTGCGACGCCGGAGCAAGAGTCACTGTAGTGACGAGCCGGAGGGCCAGGACTCAACGGCCGAGTCGAATGGCCTCTCCGAAGATGGTGACGACGGTTCGTCGAACCATGCCAGCGATTCCGAACATTGTTCAGAGGAAGGAAAAGGAATTTCGCAGGGCAAGAAAATCACCTCCAGACGGGGCGGGATCACTTCGTCCGCCTCGCGGAGAGACAAGGACGCGGAGCCCGAAGATGTAGCAACGCGGCGCGGGCCGCGATGGGAGGAGTTGGAGGAGCTGAATCCGACCAACTACCTCTTCAAGAAATTACTTTCGTACCGAACGTACCGCTTGCGGAACCCGCAGACATATTTGTCAAGTTCCCGGCGGACCGCCGTGCGAAAAATCAGGAGAGATATTCCGCCCAAGGTGAAGAAGGACAACACGTTCACAGGTGAGGACGGGGTCCTTGTGCTGGATTTTTTGGCAAAATTAGTTCAAGAGTTTGATACTCAAGAAATGAACGAGGGGCAAGCGATCCGCTTGTTGCCCGAATTTCTAAGCGGCATCGCCTTGAGGCAGTACACTTCGGTGTCTCAGACGGCCGGGTCCCACCACGGAAAGGTATCCGTTTGGCCGGAGGCCGTACAGTGGTTGTTGAGGAGTTTCGCAACCGACGAGGCGATCCGTCAAGCCGTACTTGCATTGCGAGAGGTTTAGCAAAGACCGTCTGAAGACGAGATGGAATTTTATATACGTCTGACGGACGCGAGCAATCGATGTGGAAACGTATATTCGATGGAAGAACAAATGACGATGTTTATTGAAGGACTCGATTTGAGTATCAAGCCGATGGTATCTCAATACCGGCAAGACAATCGGGACGTTTCGTTTTTGAGACTAGTTAATTACGCGAAGGCACATGGCTCGGCGAGCCGCGCTAAGGACAAGAAGACCAAGAAGGTCACAATCCAGACGCCGTCGACGATTAGGGCAGGTAAGAAGCCGAGAGCTTCTTACCCCGGTCGCAAAAGTCATGCCGCCGTCCATTTAGCCGAGTCAATTTCCGCGTCAGAGGGGCGCGGTGCGCACGGAAGTCTCGAAAATCAGTATGAAGGAGCCTTGGTAGCCAAAGGCAATTTTATTGAGCCATCGGAGGGCTACGGACACGAGGACTACGGGGCAGGCGGGTCGTCAACTTTACCGACGCCCACATACACGACGGAGTCGTTTTCAGAGCCCACGGATCCCGTGATGATGTTTCGGGGGCGCGGCCACACGCCGGCGCCGCGCATTCCGATGGAAGACAAGGGTACAACGTTTCGAAGGCCAGGATGGATGGGAAGGCCGCAACGTCAAGGAAGGCCGCCGGCCCGTGGAGGCCCTAGGCCGCAATATCCCGTCAAGACGCACGGACTGGTGTGCTATCATTGCTATGAAAAGGGGCACGCTGCGCTAACGTGCATTCTTTCCCTCCGGGAAATGCACCGAGTTTTGGAAAATTATGAGGCGTTGTCTCCGATGGAGAGGTTAGGGATACCATCGACGAGTTACCTGAAGGTCAAGAATTGGTTCGATTCGCAGACGGCGAGCGCGTCGAGTGCTTCAACGCCGAGGTCGAACCAACCCTTCAGAGGGCCCGCCGCGGGGCCCGCGCCGTCGGATGTGAGAAGGATCCCGCAGCGGCAGGAAAACTAGAGAGGGGAATCTCGCATGAGTCGCGAAAGGCACAGGGTCGACGTACTGTGCCCGGGGCTCAGCCCCGTTCCCCGTCTCTAAAGGAAAAATCAGGCCTCGAGGAGGAGGTTGTTGGATTGGTGGATAAGCCCAAAGGGCCAGCTCAAGTCAAGAAAATTTTGAGCCCAGCCCAATATCATCCGCTGGAAGAAGTTCGAAGACCCCGGTACAGGGTTAAGCGAAGGGAGTGTCCCGAGAAGATTTTGGTTCTTGCGCGAAAAAACTACAAAGTCTACGCGGACATCGCACCCACAATCAGATTGATGAGCCGAGTGTTGTCTGTTTTAGACACCGGCGCGGGACCAAACCTTGTGCGAAAATCGGAACTCCCGGCTGGAATGGAATCTCTAGTGTCCTACGGACCGACCCAAGACATTGGTGACGCGAACAACAGGCCACTCCAGACTCTCGGCACAATTAGAATGCCTGTGAGGCTTGGAAAATTTGTGGCCGCAGCCGAGTTTATTGTATGCGAAAACTAGCAGTCCCGCTAATTCTAGGCGCGGACTACTGTGACCGGTTTGTGGAAGCAATTTATCCAAGGAAGAAAACGGTTGAGTTGGCGGATTTCTCGGAGGTTCCGATAGTTAGGCGGTTCTCGACGAGAAAAGGGAAGAAGAATCTCGTCCCGGGCGAGGACGAGGATGAGGGAAAGAGGGAGCGAATTTCCCCCAAGGTAAAAGTGGCAAGAGCCACGACTATCGAGCCAGGGACGCAACGCGTCGTGGAATGCACCTCAAAGAGGGCGGGCTTGGTGGTGGTTCAGCCGTACTCGTCGTTGTACGAAAGGCACGGGTTGACGTGCAGGAATGGTGTCGTTCAGGTTGAGCCTGACCGGCCATTTCGTTTACTCGTTGCAAATTTTAGGAAGTACCCTGTCAGGGTACAAAAAAACCAAGTGGTGGCAGAATTATTACCGCACCCGAGAGCCGCGCTCGAGAGCAAACCCATCATCGGTTAAGTTCTCGGAATTCAGGAAAGGAAGAAGGAAAATTTTCCTAATTCCACCAAGACGCCTACGGGCGAGACAAGATGCGAATCGTCGGATCAAGACCGCGAGGAACAGCAAGGAGAACGGGAGGAGAGGCTCTCCGCGACGGCAACTACGAAGCCGGAGCGGCGGATTGAGACTCCCCCGCCGGACGTGGAGGAACTCGACCTGAGCCACGTGCCGGACCGGCTGCGCGAAAGATTCCGACGAATGTTGAAAAAGTATTCCCGCATGTGGGATGGGACCCTCGGTGAGATCAACACCACGGTCCATCGGATTGAACTGGCCCCGGATACAAGGCCAGTCGCACAAGCTCCCTACCGAGCCGGTCCAAAGGCTCGGGAGGTCGAGGACGCAGAAGTACAGAAGATGTTAGAAGCAGGAGTCATCGAACCGGCGCAGTCAGAATGGGCGTCGCCCGTTTTATTAGTGCCGAAGCCGGACGGATCGATGCGCTTTTGCGTAGACTATCGTCGGTTAAACGCGGTGACGGTAAAGGACACGTATCCTTTACCGCGCATGGATGAGTGCCTGGACTCGCTTGGTGACACCAAGGTTTTCTCCGCGTTGGACGCGATCTCGGGATATTGGCAGATGCCTATCCCTGAGCGCGACCGCGACAAGACCGCATTTTCGTGTCACTCAGGACTGTATCACTTCTCAAGAATGCCCTTCGGGCTAACTAACGAGCCAGCGACGTTTCAGAGAGCAATGGACATTCTGCTCTCTCCGTTCCGTTGGAAGTGCTGTTTGGTGTATCTGGACGACATAATAATTTTTAGCAAGTCGTGGGAGGAGCACATCGTGCACGTGGATGAAATACTTTCTGTATTGGAGAAGGCATGTGTGAAGCTCAAGCTTCGCAAGTGTGAATTTTTCGTCGAAAAGATCAAGTACCTGGGCCATGTCGTTCGGTCAGGTACATTGGAAGTGGACGCTGCGCGAACCGTCGCATTGGAACAAGTGAGGTACCCTCAAACGCAGACCCAGCTCAGGAGCTTTTTGGGACTTTGTAATGTCTACCGCAGATTCGTTCCGCATTATGCGAAAATCGCGCATCCGCTCAATCAACTGTTGAAGAAGGGACAACCAGTCCAGTTGGAAGGATTCGACGAACCGTGCGAAAAAGCTTTTCATAAGCTCAAGGACGCTATCTTGGCGCCACCGGTGTTGGCGCTGCCGAAGAAGAACCTACCATACTCGGTAGACACCGATGCAAGCGACTATCAAATTGGCGCTGCATTATTTCAGACACACCCGGATGCGCAACGTAAACCCATCGGGTTCTTTTCAAGAACGTTATCCGCAGCCGAGAGAAACTACTCCGTTTCAGAAAAAGAATGTCTAGCCGTAATTTGGGCCGTACAGACTTTAAGACCATATCTATATGGCGAGCACTTCATTGTGCATACCGACCATGCCTCATTGAGGTGGTTGATGAACGTAACCGACCCCAGCGGGAGGTTAATCCGATGGAGGCTCCGCCTCTCGGAATTTGATTTCGAAATCAAGTACAAGAAGGGCAAGGCGAACAGCCAAGCCGATGCCCTGTCAAGATTACGGACCGCAGGAGAAACCGTCGACGAAATCGACGATGAAATTCCATGCTTTATGGCCGAACCGGCGGAGGGTACAGTGGAGGACGAGGACAGTTTTGACGCGTTAGACGACATCCTCGCTCTTGAGGGGGGACTGCCCCTGAGCGCCTCGATCAATTCCAAGCTGTCACTCCGGAGGAGCTCATTCGCGAGCAAGCCGTCGACCCCTTCTGCAACCGCATCAAGGAAGAAATGGACGCCGGAAAGGTGAGAACGTTCAGCACGGAGACCGAGGAACTCGAAGGAACTCTATGCCGTACCGCGGCGGAGTTTGTACAAGTGGTGATACCACAATCGTTAAGGGACCGCGTCCTAGGGTTAAGCCATTACGCAAAATTGGCAGGCCACCCGGGAGGCAGGAAACTTTACAAGACTTTGAGAAGATATTTTTATTGGCCTACAATGGCCCTAGACTGCTATGCAGTCGCGAAGAATTGCGCCGCATGTGCGCGGGAAAGGTGTAGTTAAGAAGAAACACGAAGGAAATGAAGCTGTTCACGCCCGAAGCTCCGCTGGAGTTTGTCGCCATCGACATCCTCGGCGAGCTAATTACAACTAAACGAGGAAATCGGTATATTCTCGTGATCATCGATCGATACTCGAAACTGGTACGAACTGTACCGTTGAAGAAGATATCAGCTGCGCACATCGCACAAGCCTTCGTCCACCATTGGTTATTCGTGTACGGACCGCCGGTCAAGCTGCTGTCCGACAATGGAACACAGTTCACGGCCCGGTTCTTTCAGAATGTCAGCCGAATTCTCGGCATACGCAATGTGTTCACGACTACGTACCACCCACAAGCCAACGGCCAAGTTGAGAGGTTTAACCGCACGCTGACTTCCGCGTTGCGAAAATACATTGGAGAGCATCCCAAGGACTGGGACCTATTTAGCGACGCTGTGACGTTCGCATACAACACGCAAGTTCATCGAACTACGAACATTGCGCCCTTCGAGCTGGTGTTAGCTCGGGCGCCGAGAAGCATTGCGTTACAAGCACAGCCAAGTTTGGAAGGATGTAGCTCAAATCGAGCGTTCTACCTGAAATGGCAGTCGTGGTTGGAAAGCCTGACGAAAGGCGCTGGTAAGAGCTTGCGGAAAGAACAAGCGCGCTACAAGCGAAATTTCGACGCAAGGCTCCGCAAGTCGAAGTATGACATCCCTCCAGGATCATACGTATTCCTTCGGAAAGAGCAGGGCACGGCTACCGAGCCGAAACATAAGTTGGCACAAGTGGCTACGGGCCCATATCAAGTGAAGGAGTCAACTGAGAATACGGTCGTCATTGCCATCGGCGACCAGGAAGAGCGCGTGTCCCGAGATCGAGTCGAATTAGCCCCTAGTCCCATGGACTACACGCCGATAGTCGGGCTACGACAAGCGCTACAATTCCTCAACCGAGAAGCGGAACAAGAAGAACCCGCCGCGCAAGCGAAGGACAGGATGGATGACGGACCTTTGATAAATCAAGAAGCTACTGGCATCCCGCCCGATCTACAAGCGATGGGAGGCTCGGAAGAGCAGGATGAGGATGAGCCGCTGGCTCTTCGGAAGGGGGACGGACAGTTGGACCCGCAGGAAGAAGGAACCGGGGGTCAGGAGTACGTGATCGACAAAATAGTCGACCACGTTTATCAAGATAGAAAATTAATTCTCAAGGTGGAATGGTATGGCTACGCGATTGAGGACGCAACGTGGGAGCCGATTTCTCAGCTACCGCGCAGCGCAGTGGTGACCTATTTCCGGAGGAAGAAACTGCCCCTCCCACCGCAAGTCGCACGCACGAGACCAGGATGAGCTCCATACGGAATGTGATGATGGAAAGCGAAAAGAAGACGCGAGCCGCAACCAGTTTCCTATGCTTTTACCTTCTTAACTGTTCTGTTTTGTTTTTGTTTGTTTTTGTTGTTTTGGTTGTTTTGGTTGTTTTGTTTTTTTATGTTTGTTTTCCCTTCCCCAGACGCACCTAGGTCGGCGATCCCGAAGCGAGCGTGCGTAGTTTTAGGAAGAACACGACAGGCGCCCAAGGGCGACAAGGAATTGCGAACCGCCGATCGTGATTAAGGCTACAAGCTGTATCTCGAGTCGAGGAAGAGGTCTGCTCTACAAGGGAGCGGGTGTGACGAGAAGATTGGAGAAGAAGGGGATGCGTCAGATTGACGAGTGTGTTACCTTCGAGATAAAGTAGAAGGTTGGGAGAGGACGCAGTCGATGGGCGACTGCACGCGGACGAGGCAGATCAAGACGACGTGTAGGATGCGATAAGTGAGGGAACCGCGACTGAAATAGTGGAGATAGGATGAAAACAGTTGCTCGCCTGTAGGGTGATCGCATCGAGAATCAGCAACCGGATATCGGCTCTGTGCGGGGTTATGAGGCTCCAAGGTATTCGCGTGGTAGCGAAAGGGGATGCCCCCGTCGAGAAGTTATCAAGTTGGAAAAGATGTTACGGATCACGCCGTGGTGAGGAGTAAGGACGGTCCTCACACAGGCACGCCCAGGCAGGACTAGGCATGCGGGATGTTGTCGAGTCGAGACGGACGCTGTGAACCACAGCACGAAGCTAGCGAGAAATGAGCATAGCGGAAGTAAGGCGCATCGGCAATGGCGAGAAGGAAAGATGAGGTGAGACGAGCAAGTATGGGTGACTTAACGCTCATGGAGATAGAGCGGCGAGATGCGCTACATCAGGAAGTGACGAAGTCACTGCAGCCTCAGGTGGAGACAATGCGCAAATTACGTATGATCACGCGTCGCATGAGTGCGCACGCAAAGGGACGTTTAGATCAGGGATCCACACCCGCTTGTCATAATTTGAAAGGAAAGTGTTTTTTGAGGTTTTTTCACGAGTGGACAAAGGACAAGTGGCGCGCGAGCAGAAGTGAGATACAGGGGATGACGCGAAATTTTAATTCAGATCAAGAAACCGACGGAGTTGCCGCAAAATTGTTGTCGCCGGCCACAGCCGACGATACAAACACCGAAGTCTATCCGCACTCAAGCCCGGTCACCCGGGCAGGACGCTAACTACACCCCACAAACCAACGGACTAACGCTCGTCGAACGGAGAAGAATTACTGTCAACGACAGATCCGGAGTTACGAAGATGGCTGCTGACCGAGGTTGCAGCCGTCGCCCGGTCAACACCGATCGACCTCACTCCTTTCCCACATACCCTGCGCGCAAGCGACTCGCCCCCTGACTCATGACGGACCGTCGTTTGTTTCCAAGGGTGCTTCACTCCCTTCGGTTTCTATTTTGTTCTGCCTCCTTTTATTTATTTGTTAGGTCAAGACATGAGCATGACCCCGTACAGCGGACGCCGCTCTGCAAGTCCCTAAGGATTAGCAAAGACAAAGGAGGAGGGTAATCGAGAAGGGACAAAAAAGGGGAATGGCGACGTATGAAGCTCTAACGCGATCCACGAATACTCGAGCCCCACGACGGCCTGACGAGGAAATTCTCCTACCGTGTTATGAACGGACGTGCGACACACGGGTCACACCCCGGAGACTGGACCAACACTTTTGAAGGTCAACTCGAGGGGAGATCCTCCCTAATTAGCTTTTGTCGATCCCTCGGCGCTGTTATGTTTTTTGTATGTACCACCAGGGATACCACAAACCATCCGGAGCAGCATCCGTCTACAAGTGAAATGTTTGGATGGAACCCCCTCAGCGGGAGTTCCTGGTTCCCCAGTACGGTGACGTCGCTTTCGACGTTGTTCCCCCCCCCCGCTCGTCATCTGCATGCGCCAGTAGCGAGGAAGGAGACCGAGTACCTCGTCGAAACGATGATTGTCGAATACTGTCAATACGAAGCTACAGGAGAGCCTGAGAGATGTACGTCGCGATCGCTGTGAAAAGAAAAAAAATGTGAAGGAGCGTCGAAGGAGTGCTATGTGGCGTGTAAGTGATGCGAGAGTAGAAGGAGGTCGCGGGAGACTCGCGACGTGGGTTCATCAATCACGAAAACGACACCCGATCCGAGTGGAGCAGCCGCTGGATTGATCCACGCGTGAGGAGATCGAAAGAAGGGATGTTCCCTCAGCCCACACGATGAGAAATCGGAGTGCGGGGAGGATGAAGTTGGTAATGAAGAATTTGAGCTCACCTTCGAAGAAGTCGTCTCATACAACCGCATCCATCTACGGAGGAAACTTGTGACCGTATTATTAACAACAGAGTCAAGAGCTTCGCATCCCCCACCTATTGTTTTTGTCACAGTGGGACCAGCTACAACGACGGGGGAGAGTCCCTCTCTCCTCCTTTTGACCACGCTCGTGTTATTTTTTCGTTTTCTTTGGAAAATCCTCTCCTTTGCCCGTTCCATGTATCTTTTTCTTTTTTTTGGATGAATTACGACTCCGCGACACGACGCCAACCCCACATCAAACGTCTACGACCAGTTCTGCAGTGTGACCCACAGTCCGCCGCAAGGACGGAGAATTTGGAAAGAGCTAACGGCTTGTAAGGAGCGCAGAAGGTCAGGAGGGTTGTGAGGAGTGACACCGTCAACGAGCCCAAGTAGAGAAACCAAAAGTTCAGACAGTTCGCTGCTAGCGAAAACCCCCCGACGAGTCACCACCGGTTGTAAGAATCATTTATTACCCCAAAACGATGACGACGTTTTTCCCTAAGGGAGTGTTTACTGTCGCATAAACACCCCACACACGGCGGAGGGGTGTTGGCGATGTTCGGCGGAAGACCCCGGATCGGCGTACCGACGGTCTTGAACCAACCAACGCCACCGGAAGCGGGCCGGTAGCGGGTGGTAGAGCGTGGTCGGCGGGGACGCGCGCGTAGGCGAGTGGATCGACGCCTCGACGCCCCGGAGCAGTACCGGTTGACGATCCGGTACTGACGGGCGGAGGCGGATCGCAGCTCGCCGCGGTGTCGCGCGCGTCCTCTACCCGCTCGGTGGTAACTACTCGCGGAACGGCGGTGTGAGTAGAGTAAGCTGGGTGGTCGACCGTCGGTGGAGGGTTGCCTGTCCTGGTCCTCTTCGCCGGCGGTCGCTCCCTATATTTATTGTACAAGTTAATTAACCGTCTACAGTACAGTACGGACTGTACTGTAGTCGGCTTACTGTAGACAGTGCGGGCCGGCCCGCACTGTAACGCTGTCAGCCGTCGGGGCTGACAGCACACGTGTGCTACACGTGGGGTACACGTGTTGGTGCGCGCGCGCTGTAAGGTAAGCGCGCGCGCACGCTGTAAGGTCCGTACCTTACAGCGTTAGATCTAATTCTAAATCTAATGTATAGTACAGTAGCCGGCGGTTATGCTACACGGCCCCCCCCTCAAGCGTGAACGTCCGCGTTCACGTTCGTAAATAGGGGGGGTCCTTTCCCTTCATCGATACGTCCGCCTTCCCTCTTTTGCCCTGCGCCGCGCTCCCTTTCTCTCGTGTCCCCTGTCGCGGCTCTCTCACTTCGTCCGCCGCGACCCCGTATTAATACGGGGTATATTCCTCCCGCAAGCGTCATGAGCACTCCTCGCTCTCCTTCGCGAGCGTGTGTGGCTCCTCCCGGCTCGTCCGAGCCGGACGTAGGGCCGCCGTCGGTCGTGCCCTCCGCTGGGGGTCGGTAGACTGTCACGGGAGGCGGCATCCCTCTTTCGAATCGCCCACAGTCCTCTCCTTACCACGACCGATCGGTGTTTCCGTCTTGTGCGGCGAGTCCTGCGCCCTACGGATACCCTCTCCGCGTGACGTATCGCAAAACCCCCCCTTAATCCGACCCCGCCAGAGTTTGTTTACCTCGCGATTCACTCCTTCCGGCGTCTCTGTCGTTACGACGCGCCCTGCACGTCCGTACGTCCCGTTTTTGCGCGCATCGTGGAGGTCGGCTTTTGTTCTTGAACCGCCCTTCACGCTATCCTCGGCGCTGTCGTTTCCGTCGGGCCCTTCGGCGTCTGTTGAGCCGACGGACAGGCGCCTCCTCCACCGTTCTCGTGTCTGCTAAGGTGATGCAGCGTGCCGTGTCATGTTGTCATCGTTGCCTTCCCTTCACCCTCTCGTTGTCGCGGGGTACCCGCCTTCCCGGATCGTGGCGGGAAATTCACCGCCGTCTGAGCTCGCCCTCAACAGTTCGACGCCGTACCGTGCTGGCCTCTTGCGTCTTGCAGTTTCCCTCCGATGCGTGCGGCGCGGCCGGGCGCTGCCAGCAGTGACGTCGGCGTTCCGGGGTGTCCGCCGTTTGGCGCGTCGATGGCGGGGCGGAGATGCGTCGGTGCTCGACTAGGCGTCAACTCTGCGTGTCCCTGAAGGGAGATACACCGCCGCCAGGGTCGGACGTATTCCTTGTGAGCCGTCGCCGGCGCCGGCGTGCATGCCGGCCGGTCAACCGGTCGCGAGCACCTACTCGCTCCTTTGCCCGTCACAGTCGCTTCCCCGCGGTGCGGGCCTTTCCCCCTCCGCTTAGCGGGAGGCGTTTTCATCCGTCTTACTTGTAGAGTCCCTCGCTCGCGCCGTCCTTCGTCGACACGCGCGCGCGCGAGGCGCCGCTCGTCCGACACCGTATCGGCGGGTCGTATGTGCACGAGACATTGACTGGGTCGCCGCCGTGCTGTTGGCGAGGGCCCGGCGTGCTCCTGTTCGTGAGTTTGCCTTTCAAGAGCCCGTGTGCGAGACTCTTTTATGCTGCGTTCGACGTCCGCGAAGGGCTGAGTCTACAGTACACCATTCTGTCCGTCCGTCCCCCTTGCGAGCTGCGTCTACGACGCGGAGGCGCGCGTCCTTGATCAAACCCTCCAAAAAATTCGCAGAAATGTTTCCCGCGAAAATCCTTTTTTCCCGAAAAATCAGATCCGTTGATTGAATCACGCCAAAAAATTTGCCAGAAATGTTTCCCGCGAAAATCGTTTCAACAGCATTGCCCGCGATGTCGATGCCGCCCCACCACGTTACTGGCTCTCGGATCTGATTGAACGCGTCACTGCTTATGCGCGCGTGCACTTAACGAGCGCATGCGGTTGCTGCTCGCCTGGTCCCTTTCCTCAGGGGTCGTCCCCTCCCGGGCAGTACGGACTGCC
Organism: Chondrus crispus; assembly: GCF_000350225.1. Taxonomy (NCBI): domain Eukaryota; phylum Rhodophyta; class Florideophyceae; order Gigartinales; family Gigartinaceae; genus Chondrus; species Chondrus crispus. The sequence goes on from NW_005179276.1 coordinate 70,274, forward strand.
CGAGGCCTATTCCGGGCGCGTTCGGAAGACGTCCATCACTTCGGCTTGATGGTCTTCGTGCGCGCTGGCGTTGCTCCTGGCCTCCTCGATTACCGCGAGGGTCGTTCCCCCTCGGGCGGTACGGACTGCCCGAGGCCAATGCGTCACGCGTTCGGGAAGCGTCCATCACTTCGGCCTGATGTTCTTCCCTGTTCGCACTCGGTGCGCTGTACTCTATTTGCACACGACGGAACTGCAACGGCTTCGCGAGTATTGCGCACCGGCGCATGTCGTCGTGTTCGTTGGGAGGTCGTGTCCTCCCTCCTTTCACTTCACGTCCCAGGGCTACTGTTCGTGACACAGTACGTCCTGTCTCACGACCCGCCTCTCGTCGGTGATGGCGGTTCGTGTCGCGTGGACTTGCGTTGTCCGTGCGTCGACTGGGCATCCCATGCTTTCCCGAAGTTGGTCGGCCACCCTCGTTGTGTCCTTGCGTAGACCCCCGCCCTTTCCGACCGCGAAGGGGGGGTTTAAATTTTCCGGTCGAAGGAGTGGTTGAGGGGCCCCCTCCTTAAGAGTGAACGTCCGCGTTCACTTCGGAGTTGAGGTCCCTCCCCGTGCGTCTTCGAAGACGCAGCGCATATCGAGACACCAATTCTTCGGGGATGTGGGTGCGTGCCGTCCAAGTGGGTTGGTCGTAGTCCGCCCACTTGATGAGGAACTCCGTTGTTCCGTCTTCCATCTCTCGATGCTTGAGTAGCTTCTCCACGGCGTACTGTGTTCCCTCCCTGACCTTGTCGGCAAGGTCACGCGGGGTCGTCGTGCTTACCCGTGGCACGTCCATCGGCGGAGGCGCGTACACGCAGCGGTCTGCGGACACCCTCTCGGTGACGCCATCACGATCGATTGTGATGGTTCGACGATCGTTGGCGAGGACACGGTACGGCCCCACGGCGGGCGAGGCGAGCTTGTTAGACGTCTTGTCCCCGTCGGTGGGGTTCAGGTAGATGAAGTTACCTGGCTCGAGACGTGTGTTAACCGTTCGAACGCGCTTATCGAAGTCGCGTTTGTAACGGGCTTGCGTGCGTCGCAAGCTCCCGTAGGCCTTCTGGATCGTCGCGTCCAGGGTCTTGAGGAACTCCGCACGCTGCGTTCCCCTATCGCCAGGTGGAACGTCCCCGCCGGTTCGTCGAAGAGAAAACTCCGGCGGGGGCCGGCTGAGTACGAGCTCAAACGGGGTCGTTCGTGTGGTTCGGTGTATGTGGGAGTTATATGCGTACGTTAACGGTCCCACGTACACGTCCCAGTCGTCTTGATGCTCGTTCACGTAATTGCGGAGCATCGACGCAATCGTTCGGTTATAGCGTTCCACCTGGCCGTTCGTCTGAGGGTGGTACGCTGACGTATAAAGGTTCGTAATTCCAAGCACTCGGCATGTGCTTTGGAAGAACTTTGCGTTGAACTGCGGTCCGTTATCCGACAGTAGCGAGTGTGGGACGCCGTACTTAAAGACCCACGCTTCGCAAAACGCCACTGCGACGGTGTAGGCGGTTACCGTCCGCAGTGCGACGACCTGCGTTAACTTCGTAAAGCGGTCGGTGATAACCAGGAGGAATCGTTTCCCTGCCTTGGTCTTTGGGAGCGGCCCCAGTATATCGATCGCGAGGCTCTCCAACGGTCGCGTCGCCGGAAACAACCTTAATCGGTTTAGGTGTTTCCGAAGCTTGACGCGGTTCATCGCACAGGTTCGACAACCTCGTACGGTCGACGCGACGTCCGCGGCCAAGTGTGGCCAGTAGTACTCGCGACGGAGCGCGTAGTACATGCGGTTTTGCCCCGGATGTCCGGCGATGGCCGGGTTATGGCAGAGCCGCAGCAACCGGGCGCGTAGAGTCCGAGGGACCACCACCTGTACGATATCAGGGTCGAAGGGGTGTCTCCGTTTGAGCACCCCTTGGTGGTCCTCGAAGAACGCGGAGTCCCGGAACTCTGACTGTCGTGCCAATACCGTTTGGCAGAAGTCATCCACGCGTTGTTCTTCGGCTATCTCCTCTATCGTAAGAGGGGCCGGCAGGTCGTCCTGCGGAGGGGCGACCTGGGAACCGGACGTATCGGCTTCGAAGTCTTGGGCGCGATCGAGGTCCACGGCGTCGAACTCCTCGTTCTCTGCCCAGAAAGCGTGGGGTTCTTCTAGAGCAGGGGCTTCGTCGTCGCCCCTCGGCTCGTCGCGCGCTCGGGCGCGCAAATTCCTTCGGGATTTCGTTCGGTTCCTTGTGCTCACGAAGACGTGGTCGGCCTCGTGGTCGCAGCTCGCGGTGCATACGTGGTCCGCGAGCTCATCGGAGACATCACGAACGGTCGTGCACGTGTCATAGGTGGGGATGTCGTCGTCCACCTCGACAGCCGGGCGAGGGTCGTCGGCGACCCTCGGTGATACGAGGCGTGACAGGGCGTCGGGGACCTGGTGCACGCGCCCGGGGCGGTACTGAATGGTGAAATCGTATTCAGCCAGACGTAGCCGCCACCGGGTGAGTCTTCCGGAGCTCTCGGGCAGAGACATGAGCCACCTCAGCGCGTCGTGATCCGTTCGGACGGTGAACTTCGTGCCCTCGACGTACGGGCGTAGTGTGCGGACGGCCCACACTACAGCGAAGCACTCGCGTTCCGTAGCGCTGTAGTTGCGTTCGCTGTCGTTTAACGAATACGACCAATATCCGACGGGACGCCGGTCGTTGGCTTCGTCGTCTTCTTGCAGCAGCGTACACCCGAGTTGATACGCACTTGCATCGGTATCGATCATGTACGGCCGACCGTACCGCGGAAGCGCAAGTATCGGCGGAGCGATCATCCTTGCCTTGAGGTCCTCGAACGCTTGAAGCTGGGCATCCGTTGGATTGTCGAAGTCGGGGTCGGCGTCCTTGCGGGTCATATCGGTTAGCGGTCGAGCTATCTTGGCAAACCCCTTGACGAAACGGCGGTAGACGTTGCACGCCCCGAGGAACGAGCGCACCTGCGTAAGCGTCCTCGGGAACGTGAACGTCTTGAAGGCGTCGGCAGCCGTTTCGGCCACGCTGAGCTTACCTGGGGATATCACGTGCCCTAGGTAATGCACCTTCGGACGGAAGAAGCTGCACTTCTTGAGCTTGAGGGATATACCGGCGGTCCTCAACAAGCTCAAGACAATGTCGAGTTGTTCGGCGTGCTCCTCGTGCGTTCGGGAAAAAACTATGACGTCGTCGAGGTATACGAGACATATCTGCGATCTTACGCCGGACAAGATGATGTCCCATGCACGTTGGAAGGTGGCCGGTGCCCCTTTCAGTCCGAACGGCATACGCAAATGGCGAAACGTACCCATATGTGTGGTGAACGTGGTCTTATCCCGGTCCTCCGGCGCGACCGGGATTTGCCAGTAGCCTGAATTGCAGTCGAGCGTAGTGAAGACGGCTGCATCCCCTAACGAATCGATGCAGTCGTCCATCCGGGGCAGCGGATACGAATCCGCTGCCGTCTCTGCGTTGAGACGTCGGTAGTCAACGCAAAACCGAAGGGAGCCGTCTTTCTTCGGGACGAGCACCACCGGCGAAGCCCACTCGGTGCTCGCGGGTTCGATAACTCCGGCGTTCAACATCTTGTTGACTTCTTTCGCAACCATCTCACGCATGGCGGGCCCCTTTCGGTAGGGCATAGAACGAATCGGTTTCGTCCCCGCCTCGAGTGGTATGCGGTGCTCCGTTGCTCGTATCGTACCGAGCGCACCGCCCCACAGACTCGAATGCTTACGGAGCATGTCGAGTACCCGTGCGCGGAGCTTGTCATCGTCGATGTATGACAAGTCCATTTCTTTTTCCCAATTCATCGGCGAATTTTCGGGATCCTTATTTGTGACTCGCGCGGTGCCTTCCGTCGATGATGGGCACCCCGCCGGCTGATCGCCGAGGCCGGCGTGACTTCCCTCGGCGGTCTTATTTTCCGGGGAGCTTGGTCGTCCAGCTCCCCCTCTCCCGGCTTGCACGTCCCAGTCGGTGAGATGCAGCGCGTGTGCGATCTCCACCCCGACTCGGCGCTCGGGCGTCAGGATCGCCAGCGGATTGCGCTTCGCGTAACCGACGACGGTGCGCTTCGGGAGCCTCCTCGCTTGGCGCGAGAAATTCGCCACGATCACGTCGAAGGTCTGGTTCGGTAAGACCTCAGCTACACCGTTCGTGAGCCTCACTCCGTGTCGACGTTGGAGTGACGGCTTGGGTTCCAAGAAAACGAGGCCGCTCCCCGCGGTAGTGACGCGTATCCGTGCTTGCGACATCGCAGGGATCGTGACCCATCGGGCGACACGGATCGGCTGTGGTGCTTCTTCGCGTACGTCGGCCCGACTTGACTGGCCACCGTGGCGCCGGGTTGGGGGAGACGGCTCCCCCTTCCCATCGACAATGGCGACGGAGCCACCTTGTCGGAGCTCGAGCCTCTGCGCATCGACGTCGATACTTCGAACGTGCGCATCGATAAACGCCGTGCCCAGGAGGACGGGCACCGCGAGCTGGTCGGCGACCACGAACGGAATGCGGAACGTCGTGTTCCGCAGTCGGACGGCCAGCTGCACGACCGCAGTCAGCTTGAGCGGGTTACTGTTCGCACCTGCCAACCGTGGCAGGCGTGCGTCGCGTACGACGTATCGCGTCTAATCGGGAGGAAGGTCGGCCTTCCTCACCAAGTTATACCCCGAGCAGGTATCGACTGCAATGGTATGAGGCTTGAACGCGTTCCCTTCGGTTGCGATCGAGCCGAGGACGTTGTATATCTTCGATGTCATCAAGCAGATGACACCGTCGACTACCTTCGGTGACGACGGCTCGGCCAGGTCGTTCCGCTCGGGCCGCCGGCGTCGGTTCCGGCTTCTCTTCCGAGGTCTTCTGCCTCGGTCGCGGGGCGTCCGTCGGTCGGTGACGTCCTCGCGACAACTCGCGTCCGTACGCGACTTGATTTCTTCTGGCGGCCCCGGACACACGTGGGTCGGGCCGCCTGCGCGTTCGATGCGCTCCTTATTTGGCATGTGGCTCACGGTGGCCACGGTGCTTTCTTCCTCTAGGCGTGCCCGGCTCTCGGTGGCCTCGGCGCCTTTGTCCTCCCGCACCTGACTTACGGAAGTCTCGGTGCGCTCGTGCGGAGTCGAGGGGAATATTATCGGCAAACATTCCCCTCCTCCGCCGGGGTTGAATCGTAACGGGTCTAGGTTGGTGTGACAAGACGGCTCACGCGACCGCGCGAACGTAACCGTCTTTACGGGTTTTTCGAACTACCCGAGCTGTCGGAGCTACCCGCCCTGCTATCGTTAGCTAGCGCGTCAACGGGTCCCTGGCCGTGGTGGTGCGCGTCGTTCCTCCACCCTGGCTGGGCATCCTCTACGAAGTAATTGGATGCTTCGCCACCTTGAATTGCAACGTCCGGCCGTTGCAATATTTGAAGGGCGGCGAGAACCGGTTCTCCTCCGCCTCCTTCCGTGGGCTGGGGGTTCGGATCCCCAACCCAATCTTGGAGGTACATGATGGCGTTCTGTACCCCTTGGGGCAACTGGGTACGGCCCCGGTCGCCTCTTCCATCTCGACGGGGATACTGCGTATCCATCCGACGAGGATCACGCCGATCCCTTTGATTGGTTCCCGGGTGTCGATACCCGCCTTCGCGAGGGGCGAAACGGACGCCGCCACCCGATCGGTTCGGGTCTCCTCGCCGCGGGCCTCGGTCTTCCCGCGTAGACTGCTGGATGAGATTGCGCATCCCGGGGCGCGTCTCCATCTGATAGCGGTAGTTCCTGTACGCCGTGAACTGACGTTGTTCAGGCGACAGGAACTGGCACGCGTACATGGCGTGGCCGTACGTTCGGCATAGCCAACAAACGTACGCGCTACCATCGGTCGACGCGAACGTCGCCGCGTGGCGTGCCTCCTCGTCGGTGAGTCGGGGCACGTAAGGCGGCACGCGATCTCCTTCTCGACGGGAGATATCCAGCTCTGCCATGTTGTGGTTCGGACCACCCGTGGCTTCTGGCGTGCGCGCGAACGCAGTCGCGTAGCTTCCGGTCGATCCCGTGGAAGCTGTCGTTGGAGGTCGGCCTCCTACGCGGTCGAAGCCTTGCGTAATGAGGACAGGGTCGGTCTGCCACTCATCTTCTCCAATGTGGAGGGCGGTCGCCGGCGAACTTGTTCCGTGCGACCTCGGAGTTCGGACTCCCTTCGCTGCCGCCTTCGGATCCGGCAGCGGCAATCCGCGGCGGGCGCGGTAGGTTGTTCCCTCAGCCGTTGCGATACGGCGAATCGTTGAGAGTTCGGTCTTCTGTTGTCCGGGCAACCTTTGCATCGTCTCTGCCACTGCGGCCCGTGTCGCAGTGGACAACCCGCGCACGAAGTAGTACGCGAGGGCTTGTTCTGAGAACACGGCCGTGCATCGGAACGCAGCGGATTCCAGCCGGTCCGCGAACGTGTTCTCGGTTTCGTGAGGAAGCTGTCGCGCCGACGCGACAGCATCAAACGCTTCCCCTAACACGTCGTCGGTTAGGTAGCGTTTGATAAATTGGTTGACGAGACCAGGCCAGCTCGTATCGTCGTGGAGCTGGCCGGCGCGGAGGCCGCGCATGGTGTAACTCGTATACAACCGCTCCGCGTCTCGCTCGAGGAAGTGAGCGAAGACACGGACTGCCACACCTTCGGTCAGGTGCTGGGCATTGAAGGTTATCCGGATATCCTTCAGGAACGGGAGCAACTGAATCGCATCAGTACCGTCGAAGCTCTTCATCGTGGGGCGGAGCCCACGGCAGCGTTGGACGTACTTGGCGATCCGTCCCGCGTCACCCGAGGTAACGAGCCTCGAGGTGTTGTCCAACCGATACATCCGGTAGTTCGCGACGGCGCTGAACTCCTGTATCATGGTGTGGACGGGCTCGACCCCAGGTTCGGCGGGACCCAACGTTCCGAACGGCGTGACGGGCAACGTTCGGACGTCGACGGGGCCGGGATGCGCGGTAAGATCCGCCGGCTGGTAGCCGCCCCAGCGAGGATCGAAGGGGAGAATCGGTTCCCCTGATCCGCGGGCGACTCCTCCACGGCCCTGGTCGAGTTCGGTCGGTACCCGTCGTGACTGCCGCATGCTTCCGGGGACATGCAGCAGGGCTTGAGTCTCGGACGCGAAGTTCGCGTCCGCCGTCGGCTTGATGTCCTCCGCCCTCCGGCTGGTGACGGCACCAGCCGGGGGCCACTCTTGCGATCCGGATGCGACCGGAGGAACAGTGGCACCGGGCCTACTCGAGGAGGCTCCGGGCGGCCTCTCGGCCGAGGTCTGTTCCATCTCACGGGCACGGCGGCGCGTTGAGTTAAGTTCCGCCGCCATGTGCGCGAACGCTCCCATCTGTTCGGCAGATGGGAAGGGTTGCAGGTCTCGTCGAACCCCGGAGTTTGCACTCGCGGGTCGACCCGCAACCTCTACGGCGGGGGAATCAATGCGCGCGTCCTCGACCAGCACCACACGGGCATGTAGCTGGTCGACGAGCGCGCGCAGGTTCTCCAAGGACTGAGTTACGCGCGCGAACCTTCCTTCGCGGAGGGAGCGCAACTCCTCCATACAGCGGGCGTAGACGCTGTCGGAGACGTCGATACGGAGAGATGTCCGGACATCTTCGATGTACTCGGCGATGCGATCGTACATCGCGCGAGGGCGTCCTTCGGAGAGGTCGGGCGACGGTTGGCAGTCCCGAGGACCTGCCTCGCCGTCGCCCACTTGGACGCGTAGCGCGGCCTCTCGCACATCCGCCGGCTCGGATCGGATCGAGGTCGGGTACTCGGCGCTCATCTCAACGCGTACGGACGCGGAGGTAAAGGACAACCTTCTCGGCGTGATCTTGAAGGTCTTCTAGGTCGGGAGACCAGTGTCGCATAAACACCCCACACCCGGCGGAGGGGGTGTTCGCGATGTTCGGCGGAAGACCCCGGATCGGCGTACCGAGGGTCTTGAACCAACCAACGCCACCGGAAGCGGGCCGGTAGCGGGTGGTAGAGCGTGGTCGGCGGGGACGCGCGCGTAGGCGAGTGGATCGACGCCTCGACGCCCCGGAGCAGTACCGGTTGACGATCCGGTACTGACGGGCGGAGGCGGATCGCAGCTCGCCGCGGTGACGCGCGCGTCCTCTACCCGCTCGGTGGTAACTACTCGCGGAACGGCGGTGTGAGTAGAGTAAGCTGGGTGGTCGACCGTCGGTGGAGGGTTGCCTGTCCTGGTCCTCTTCGCCGGCGGTCGCTCCCTATATTTATTGTACAAGTTAATTAACCGTCTACAGTACAGTACGGACTGTACTGTAGTCGGCTTACTGTAGACAGTGAGGGCCGGCCCGCACTGTAACGCTGTCAGCCGTCGGGGCTGACAGCACACGTGTGCTACACGTGGGGTACACGTGTTGGTGCGCGCGCGCTGTAAGGTATGCGCGCGCGCACGCTGTAAGGTCCGTACCTTACAGCGTTAGATCTAATTCTAAATCTAATGTATAGTACAGTAGCCGGCGGTTATGCTACATTTACCACTCGCCGCCGGACCTCAACGAGGAAATTTATTGATGCCGTCGAAGCAAAAAAAGGGGGGAGGGGGGGAAGAAAAAGTAGTTCGAGTCGTGATCGCATTCGTGCACCTCGCAAAAACGATCTCGAGTATGAAGATCACCTACAAGTGCAAAAAAGACTGAGGAGAGGGCGCCGCCAATTACCCGACGTGGAGGAGACAGGCGACACTGTGGTGTATGCAGGCTCGGGGTGGTCGGTACAGAAGTCGATCGAGGTAGCTCACTGGTTTGGAAATTCGCAGAAGGACAGACTCCCTGTCAGGGAACTGGTTCGTCCCAGAAATTACGTGTTTACATGGACTACGAATCAACAGAAGTAGCAGGTATCCGATGATGTCTTCGAAGAGGTCGCAAAGAGGAGGAAGGTGGAAAAGAGAAGGTGCGAACGCAGTGATGGGGCGCATGAGAAAAGGAGGAGGAAAATTGGCGATGAAGGAAAGCGACAGCAGTGACAGGGCACATGAGTCAAAGAAAAAAAGGGGGGAGAGAGAGGGCGGAAATCGGGGCATGTGGGCCCCGTCGAAACGTTGGATAAAGAGGAGGAAAAGGAAAATGAGGAGAAGGATGACGTACGTGTTTAAAAAAAAGAGGAAAAATGTAACAAGAGGAGGAAGTGGATAGGAGAAGGAAATGCAATTTATTTTCGGTGGAACGAAAGGAAGTGCCGACGATGAGTCAACACTCTCAGCGGACAATGACCCGAACATGGATCGGCAGGGCGCTACCATCGGCAAGGGGTCAATGGGACGATTTACCCGAGAATATTTTTCTTTGGTAGTGAGGCGACAAGTTGCGCCAGTAAGCGCAGGTCAACAAGGGACGCTCCTCGAAGAGCCCCCTCGTTTATTCCGTGGGCACGGAGT
>NW_005179277.1:0-79642 GCF_000350225.1 Chondrus crispus
CCTCGATTCATCAGAGGATTAGCGTTAGCCGTCGCTGTGCCTCCCCCACCCCAACAAACACGCTTGGGATCCCCTTCTCTGACCACTGCGCTAATCCGTCTTTGAAAGTCTCGGTCGACCCATTCACCTCATCCGGTTGACTTATCGTCACATTTCCACTGCCGTGTCCCTCTTCAGATCTTTCGACCATTCCCCTTCATTCTTCCAACAACAACTACACTCTTTAAAGAGTCTCCCATCCAGCGTCGGCACTCGTCGTTCCCCATTCGTCGCACTTACCCGATTGCTATCCGGCGCCTTCCTACTTCTTTTGTTGCCCCAATTTAAAAAGACTACCGACAACAGAATCCACGCCGCCCTCGCACGAGTCAATCACCACCCCTGCCTTCTACCTAATATATCCTCTCATCCTTCATCTCATAGCATTACCATGGCAAAGCTCACTACTTTTGCAAAGCTTTCAATAGCCGTTCGGGATGCTTGGGATGCTTTGGAACCCACCGCGAAAGCCAGAGACCTTCCTTTTGCAAAGTTCTGCGAATGGGTCCAGAAGGTTTTCGCTAACCGTGCAGAAATGGAGATGCCACCAGCCGTCAAGGACATACTCCTTTTTGTTACCGAAGGCAACGACTACAGAAACTACGAAAAGACTCAGCTCATTGCCAAGCTCCAAACTAGTAGCAATGGATTGTACTTTCGCACTGCTGCCGCCGTTGATATGATGCACAATGAAACCGATAGGCGAGTTCGAGACGTATTCGAGCACACATCACGCGAAGGATTCCCTTTAAATCACAGGCACTTGGTTTGCTCTTTCTTCACAGATAGTGGCCTTTCATGGACGAAGCCTAAAAAAGATAAAACCTACGCCTACAAAACGGAACCTGTCACCCGATTCGAGTAGCTCATTTTCGTATCCGTGATTATTGACATTACGAAGAGCATCAACGAGGAGAGGCCTGCAAAGAAAAGGAAAATAACAAGATCAATAGCACAACCGACCTCGTACCCTCCCAGCTTAACCTTGAGCGCCCTCACTACCGAAAAAGCAGTTAGAATAGGAGCTGCAATTCAGCAAGTGGTCAGAGCGTGGGATACGTATGCTGCCAGCTTCGGTTTTGACGGTGTCGAAAGCATGTTCCTCCCATATCTTCAGTTGACCTCGGATTTCGTTCAGTTTCGGGTCATTCAGTCACGTACAGAAGGCTTTCTCAGAAGCTCGCAAGCGAAGCGATTTGAGCCCCATGCTTCTCTGACACATAAGAAAGAAGAAACGTTCGCACACGTCTGTGATAGAACCAACAGCCTGGATGAGTGCCTACGCACTCTTGCCACAGAGTTCTTCCAAGACATTCATTCAATGACGCATGCGCACGAGCTCTACGCACTGCCATCTCACATCAAATGGCCCGGTTTCGTAAGGTTCAAAGTGCACAACGAAGGAGTTCCTCAACGCTTTTCTAAAATACCGCTTCGCCTTACCAACACAGTTCGAAAGGAGTTAGAGACGGAGATGAGATTGCGGTCAGCTGTACAAAACTACGTACGTACAGCCCCTCGAGTCAAGGAAATTGTTGGCAACATTATTCCAGTAAGACCTGAGCGGTCGGCTGCTGAGACTCCACTCGAACCATTCTCTACCAAGATCCCAGCCAATGGAACTCGCGCCATTTCAAACCAAGCGATAAAGAAAAAGATGGAAGAGTTGGAAGATGCACTGAAACCATATCTGAGGCTGTACCGGTCAAGCTTCGAGGAAATCATCGAGCTGGAAGATTTAATCGCACCTACGGACCCTTTAAGTTCTTCAGGAGCTCAATTGCTTCTATGTGACCCTCCCTATAACACGAGAAGACAGTCGGACAAGAAAAACTCGGCCCATGATTGCCTCACAAATGAAGACATGGACGAGGTCGTGAAAACTGCAGCTATGGTCCTTAGAAAAGGTGGACACGGCATCATTTTCTGCTCGATACAGCAATTCATGACATGGCGTAGAAAGTTCAAAGCCTCGACTACAGACCTCGGCAGGGGCCAAAAGAGGCCCACATTCACTGTGGATTCGATGCCCTTGATAGTCGAGAGACATCCCTCAGTCATCACAGTACCCCCGGGAAAGAAGTGTTCACTCGTAAATGGGGCCGAATTGGCAGTCCATATCAAGAAAAACGGTCTTACATACAAAGAGGAAGAAGCGATGGTTAACTACAAGAACTTTAACTACGTCCCTTCAACATTTCCGGCCTTCAAGAACATCATTAACAATGTCATGTGGCTTCTTCCCGGTGAACAGCTCCGAGGATGCAACAGCAACGACCCATCAAAAACCTTTGCTCTCCGCGCAGAGCAGAAACCAGTTGCCCTCCTCAAGGAACTCATCTGCAGGTTCTCTCAGCCAGGTGATATCGTGGTGGATTTATTCGCCGGTACCTTCTCAACTGCCCATGCTTGCATGACTCTCCCCAATCATCGCAGATTTGTCGGGTGCGAAGTAGATGAGGCATGCTTTGCTGTGGCTTCCAACCATGTCTTACGAAGAACAGCATCAGCCATTGCTACCAAGGCCACAGATATCAAACTATTGTCGAAGTTCCTTCCTTTAGTTTGTTCTGTGCATGAACAGTACGCCCCTCCAGAGATGCTTGATCCCAGGTGGAACGCTCCAAAAGGAATGCCACCATACCAATGCTTCCCCGACCATATTCTGTCTCATCTAGCATCCACTTGGGATAATCGAGGATTCCTGATTGACTGCAGAACAAGCCATTCCATGAATGGCCCCGTCAATACCAAGGCCTGCTTGAACAATCAGACACGAAACAACTTTTGCAGATTGATGCAGCTGCCAACGGTTTGTTCGTCGCAACCTCAACCATCAAGCACCAAATGGCTGGTCAGGGTGTATTTGCGGCAAAGACTTTTCAGAAGGGGGACCTAATCTGTTCGTACTTTGGTACGTTGGTATACCACGATCTCGGAAAGCGCAGGCAGATGGCAAAGAAATATGGCGGCGGTGTACTCGGGGTAGACATACATCGCTACAACAAATATGCGCTGCAAGTGAACATACGCGGACACGGATTCAACGCCGTCAAGGACCTGCTGAACGGTCGAAAGGCAATATGCGTTGTCCCTACACCATTCACAATGGGTGGTTACATCAACGACGCGCGCTATCACCACGACGACGAAGAATTCGAAGCACACAGACAGGGGCAGCTGCTGTTTCCCCGCCCACAAAACGCAAGGTTAATGGCACCGCAAGCTCCTACTCATCCGTCCCAATTAGTCCAGCCGACTATTTTGGTCGTGGAAGCACAGACCCTAATCAGTCCAGGATCTGAAATTTTCGTAGACTACGGTATAGAGGGCTTCGTCTACCACAGCAACGGTAACGGTGGGGATTCCATGTAAAGTTCCAATACTGACAGGGTCCTAACAATAAAAAAGCAATTTCCTGCACTTCCAGACCAGGTTTGAGATTATGTGATTACGGTGGACATGAAGATGATTCGCTACGCTATGGCGGGTGCGTCCATGTAAGACGGGTAAGTCCCTGGCGCGCTCTTGTGGCAGTACATAACTGCAGCAAAAGAGTAGCCCGACCAACATAATAGCCACTACAGTAGTCCCTCGCTATCAAAACTACAGAGTAAAGTCTCGATAAGCTGCGTACCTGATATGATGAACTGTCTCGGTACACTGAACCGGAGGACTATGAGGGAGGCGCCACCCCGCTTTTTTGGCCCAGAATCAACATTTTCGTATTTCTAACGTGAACTAGACTCTATAGAATGAACTACGCGATACCATGAACATACAAAAACATGAAAACCCCAGAGTTCACTTTATCGAGGCCGAAATGCGCACTAGAAACGAACCATCAACGACTACAGAAGCCATCCATACGATTTTGCCTCAGATTCGAACGCTGAAGCCTCCTTACGCGGCTTTGTTCCTCATACAGAAGTGACTTGATGCTCGAAGGCAGCCCCGATTGAACTAGATTCGCGTCCGTCATAATACAACTGAGTTCGTTAGATAGAGCTTCTAATGTTCCGCGATACCGAGCAAGCGACGGTTTGCGTCCTGTCCGGTTTTTCGCTGGCACAGTAGAGCGATCGTCCTCACTATCTGAATCACCGTTAAATTGATCTTGCTCAATGCCAGTAAATGCCGCAAAATCCCGTAATCCAAGATCAATGGCTTGACCGAGAGCTGACTCTTCTGATATGGACTCTGGATGTGGCAGAATTAAAAGAAAAGGAAGGCTGGATCACAATGTGAAGTGGTCCAGATATGGAATTGCGCCCGTCGACGATGCCCGTCGACGTTGCCCGTCGATGGACAGAGTCAAGGAAAGTGAGTTTGTGTTCCTGTGACCGTATCATCGGCATTGGTGGAGACGCTCTAAGAGCGTCTCCACCGGTGTGGTCCAAATCATACTGTACCGGTAAAACGGGTACACGTGTACACGAGCAGTTCCGCCGCCGTGAACTGCCTCGGTAAGGCAAACTCAATGGGCTGCTCGGAAGCGCCACATTTCGGTTCACGATATCGAGACTTTACTCTGTACCCCGTGTTTCTTACCGAGGTGAGTTTCTGAGAATATTGGGATTTTGAATACATTTACGCAAGTCCGGCCTGGTGGTTGAATAGTAACCAGTGTCTTCCTTTCGTTACTAATTAGCGCATGTTGTAATCATTATATATTTAATGTTAATATTGAGTTTTCAATTAGTTAGAATTTTCCTGGACTTGGGAAGCCGTCAGCGTAGGAAAGTCGGTCGAAGAATTTTTTGGAAGTATACAGCCACCGGCCTCCACTGTTAGGAATGTACACGGACAACTGTGTTCCTGTAGTCCCCCTCCTCCCCCTAATCTCAAATTCGAGATGCACACTCATAACTTCAACCAAAATCAAAATTGCTCAACCTGCACCTCATTCAGACTCTGGCAAATCACAGATCAAATTCACATCCCCATTCCCTTCTGACGCCATACAACGACGTGTTTCCCTAACTCACGTAATCACCCTTAATTGCATGCCCTACTTCCTTGACACCCACTACTACTGTAACTATGCCAAATTCTCCACATCATCGTAGAACTTCACCACGTATCGGAACGTCAACCCTTCCTTTCTGTGCTACCCAGGCTCCCCGTTCTCCTACTCAGTATGAGCCCCTCGCAGGTCTTATTTCGACGCAATGTTCACATATACAGGGTTCTCGTACTCACTGACCCCCCGCTCTCTCTCTTTCCCTCTTCTCTTCTTCCCCAGCGTTTCGCATCCCCGAAACCCCTCACCTCTCGCCTCCTTTCCCGCTCTCTCCCGACTTCACGCGCAATGACTACGCCATCGCATGCCGCCGCTTTCATCCGCAACGATCCTCGGGTGCCACTGCATCTCGCACCTACGTCCTTGTCTGTTGGCTTCCATTCCATCCCCCTCATCCTTGTCTGCGTCGATTGCAAGAGCGGGTCCCCCAGCGCAAGGGCCTTCAGCGACCACTTGCGCCACGTTCACAACATCCCTACTCCCCAGGCCGCACAGCGCTCTAGACTCGCAGAAGAAGCCCTCTCCTTCCACCGTACCTCTGTTTCCGATTCTCCGCTCCTTTCCGACTACCTGCAGGCTCCCCAATTCCTCCCCGATCCGGCAATCACTCTTCCGATCAAGAGCCTCCCCCCGCTTCAAGGATTCACTTGCAAATTAGTCTACTTCTGTCCTCTTTGCAAGCTCTCCAAGGGCACCCCGAAACGGCTTCGACAGCATATGAACTCCGTCCACCCGCCTGATGCACCCGGAAACCCCTCGCCGACCGAGGTTGATCAAATCATTGGCGGCGGTGCTGTTCGCGCCCAGTCTCTGTTTAGTGGTGCCAAGACCAAATACTTTCCCGTTACGGCCGAAGAGCCAATCGGGGAAATGGTCACCGTCTCCCAAGTCCCCGTCGGCATTCCTGACTCAGAAGAAGAAGATCCCATCCAATCCGCCCCGGTGTCGTCACCCCTCCCCATGGACACAACAACCGACTCAACTCTAGACCTCATCACTCCAGACCCCAACTCCCCGTCTTATGAGCTCCACAAATGTGCCGCCGACGTACTGGCCCGTCTGACGTGTTCCAGTTCGGACCTGGCCCGGGTCGACGATCTCATACCGAATTGGAGGAAAATGACGCAGACTCCGGCATCGCCCTCCGCAACACATTCCTGTCGATCACCGACTTTGATGAAGCCCTCGACGCTCTGCCTTTACGCCGTGAGAAGGCAGCTCAACTCACGGGTGCCGTCACGACGGAGGACGTTCAAGCAACTTTATCCACGGTTGCAACCTGCGTCCATCTATACTTTCAAAGTATCGCCAAGGTCGTCAGGGACGTCACGCATGGATTTCGTCAAGCAATAAACCTCCACGGCACTACGCCCTTCCGACGGGTTCAATCCGTGGCAGAACGAAGATATGCTAGTCATGTTGCCCGCCTCCTCTTCTTCACCCATCAGACACGGGACGCCGACTTTTCCCGTGATGAACAGACTTCCATCGCGATGTTTCTCCACTACACAAACAACCCCACAAAATTTTCAGTTGTGCTTTCGTAACGGCCATCTACTACAGAAGTAGCTGAAACAGAAAAGAAACATGCAAACTCACCGTTCAGGCCCCTTGCAGGACGCGTCTTGCGAGTAGCCCTCTCCAAAGTATCATTCTCCCACCCTTCCAAAACGCATCGTTCTCGCGCCCCTCCAGAACGCATCATGGGCGCACCCCTCTCGAACGTATCATTCTGGCACCCCTTCAGAACGCATCGTGGGCGCACCTCTCCCGAACGTATCATTCTCGCACCCTTCCAAAATGCATTGTTCTCGCGCCCCTCCAGACCGCATCATGGGCGCACCCCTCCCGAACGCATCAATCTCGCACCCCCTTAGAACGCGTCGTGGCAGCACCCCTCTCGAACGTATCATTCTGGCATCTCTCTAAAACGAATGATGAGCGCACCCCTATAGAACACATCACGAGCGCACCCCTCTCCAACGTAGCATTCTGGCACCCCTTCCAACGCATCATTCTCGCACCCCCTCAGCTCGCATCCTAGACGCACCTCTCCAGAACGCATCGTGCGCGCATCCCTCCCCAACGCATCTCTGACACACCCGTCCAAAATGCGTCGTTGAGGCAACGATCATCGAAACCTGCATACGGCGCTTTTCAATTTCGCGCAGTAAATAACTTAGAAAGCTTTGATGTTCAGGACATAAATTACGCCGCCTTATTGTGTAACTCGTACATGCGCACTGCGACGCCGTCAGTGCAGTATAAGGCCCTGCCACTAAATCTGCCTGCTGTAATTGCCCCACCCAGCACGATACGTTTTGGGCATCTGACAATCTTGCCAGACGAGGGACACGGTACGTGATAAAATATGAAGTTAATAATATTGCTCATGCGCCTCTAATCGCACACGGCAAAAACTAAATTTTGCGCACTGACATTTTATTGGCTGTGCGCCGCCGTCGGCAAAATTTTAGTCAGAAATTCCCAACAGCAATGTTGCCAATACAGCGCGTATGGGGGTGCCGCCGTGTAAATCGGCCTAAAACGTATCGTCCCACCAGAAAACTGTCGCCGTTAAAACCGCCCGGCACGATACGTTTTGGGCCATATACCGTAGACAGCACCAAAATCGCACATACGTCGAATCAGGCCTGGACGATACGTTTTTTGTCATTACGTATCGATCCTGACATGTGCCAAAAACGTATCGTCCGGCGGGAACTGACGCCGGAACTAAACATAGTACAAAAACCATCCTACTCCTAAATCCCAATCTCTATATTATAAAAGGAAATATCCCTTACTCTATATTATAAAAGGAAATATCCCCTAATTCACTCGTCGTTTATGATCCAGCAAGTTGCTTGATCATAAACGATGGGTGACATTTGTTCTCGTTAGACCACGAGTAAATACACGTACCCTGTAGCTGCTCGCACTCCTTTCGCGGCGCCAGCTCTATCCTCAATCGCGCTACTCGCCAGTCATTTCCTGTCTGCTCGACCTCATCCGACCTCAACCCATCCGATTTGACGGAAAACTACCCCCCCTCCGCGAAAGAGTACCTTCTTCATAATAATGTTTTGTCGTTGTCCCCTTTACAGTACTCAAGCGATGCTTGATCATAAGCGATGAGTGAAATTTGTTCACCCATCGCCACACAGTATCGCATTTTCTCTGTGTGTAACGGTTAATGAAATACGGTTTCTGATGATCTGGTGCCGCTACACGGCTGGGAATGGGAGTAGTGTACCGTCGGGTAGAGACAGATCATACGGATCACGTACTAATGTTACGGTGGCCAGCTCGTGCGGCCACGACGATGAGCGATCAAAGTTTACAAGCGTGGCATCTGCTGGCTCCATCGCGGCAACAAGTCGCGTGCTGCTTTATTTTCTCACTACAAGTAGTGTATCTGTAGCATGACGGTGGCTGGGTGACTTCTGAGACTGCTGTGGGTGCACAATCCCACTGCTTTCAAAAATGCCCGCCCTTTTCCCTGGCGACCCCGACCAGCTCTGCGGCCTTTCACTGCATTAATCCCGCGTGTACTCTAAATGCCCTACCACTTGCAGCTCCTTATCCTTTGTACTTTAACGCCGTTCTCGACCTCGCTGAAATATTCCATTTGGAGTATGAGCCAAAAATTGCAGGAGGCGGTAAGAATGGTTCCTGGAAGCAAGTGTGCATGGCGGCAGGGCAGTTGCTGCGCTTGGCCGTCATGTGTCAAAAGGTTGAGGTTGAATCGATGTGGGAGTCCGGCGTGCTCTTCACGACTATTTGCGACCGGAGCACAGTAGAACTACTAGTTTCGCACTACCGCATTCGTACTGTATGTACAACTGTCATGACGAAAGTTTTCTGCCTGAAGAAAGTGGCGGAGCACGCAAAAATTTACTTTGAGGGGAGGGACGCAATCTTGGGAGCTGATGCTGAACGTTCGCGGATACATCTCCGCGCGATATACAACGTGTAAAAGGCATTGGGACGCCAAGGGACGACAGATCGCCAAGTGATTGATGACAGAGTAGAGCGCGCCGCTTTATTTTTGCCCGACGACTTTCGGAGATGTAAGCAAAGAATTCGAAAGTCCCTGGACGATATCATGACGTCATTCGACGATTTCCGGGCGGATGTAGGAGAGGATTCCGCTACAGAAACAATGTTTGCAGATGGCCGCCTCAAAAACAAATGGTGCATTAACATTATCAACGTTTTGGTCCTGACCGGCGGTGGACAGCGTCCGCAAGTATATACCCAACTGCAGGTTCCCTCAGACAGCGACCTGGTTGACATGTCGGAGATGGCGAGAGTTAAAGGGTTTCTGGAATTGCGCACTGTGCGGGAGAAGACTCGCCGCAGCCTGGCGATGCCCTATGTTCTTTTTCCTGGGTACATATTGCCGTATATTAAGTTTCACTGTGCTGTTGTCCGTCCTCAAATTTTGAAGGCCGCACGCCTTGACGAGAGCGACATGTCGAACAAACCCCTCATTGTCCATTCGGAGAGTGGTGTCGAGTTGCGTTCTCCCCAAATTACCAAGACATTCAAGCGGTTTTTGAGTGTCCCTGAGCCTACGTTGGTGGATTGCACTGTTATGACCCTGCGAAGTAGCTATGGCACCATGATGATGAAGTCGTTTCGCGAAAAGAAAATCTTTCCAACTCTCACCGAAGCTGCTTTCCTCGACATTATGGCGCAGCAAATGAACACCAGCGCCGAACAGTTGCGATCGACTTACGTCGGTATTGACCATACCGATTACGTGGACACGGCAAGGAGTCTAGTCCGCGCACTTGCCGTAGCCACTGGTGCTGCCGACGTGCAGGATCACGCGAAAAAGGGAGATGACCATGACATCTCCAGTTTTTTGCGTAGCATTCCCCAAAAAAATACTGCACACGAACGGTGTGTGCAGCTCGCCAGCGCGGACAACGAGGTAGGTTGGATGGTGAGCTGGAAATAAAGTAATCGTCGTAAGGTTTTAGGTCTACTAGGGCTTTGGCTTCGCTTGTTATATAGACATCCGGGAACAGTACCCGAAATACCGCAAGCCTGTGATTGGCATCGTGTACAATACAATGCCGTTCATGACACGCAACACATATGTTGTCCTCAGTTTCGTACAGTAGTGTAGAACAGTTTCTCAAATGACTTGCTACGCATTCTGCTCCGCTGTTTTCGTCCTACTGGACATGGGAATTTCCCACAACGTGTGCGCCTTCGCCTCCCTCGTCCTTTTCAGAACTCGGTTCTGCAAGACAGCGTAAAAAATTGACTGAAAACTGAGTGAGACAGACAGGTATGAAAGTGCTGCAGCGGCGTCGTCGTCGTCTCCACGAGCAAAAAAGGCGGGCAAACGC
Organism: Chondrus crispus; assembly: GCF_000350225.1. Classification (NCBI taxonomy): domain Eukaryota; phylum Rhodophyta; class Florideophyceae; order Gigartinales; family Gigartinaceae; genus Chondrus; species Chondrus crispus. The sequence continues at coordinate 10,429 of NW_005179277.1, forward strand.
GCGAAGAGCAATCGCTTGATGGGTCGCTTGATAATCTCGATCTGGTTGTCATTCAGCTGTTCCAGGCGAAGGCTTTCTACGGAAAGCTTCGCTCACGCCCACGGAAGAGGGCATGTTTTCCTCTTCATCACTTATCACGATGACAATTTCTGCGCCGCGGCGACGACTGCGAGGAAGGCCCTCCTCGTCTTGGCTCGCCATCGCAGATGCCTTCCTCTGGAATGGGGCCTTTGCATTTTGTCTTCTCAGTTTCTTCTCCTTCTCGCTTCTGTAACACTGTAGCATATCTCCCGGTGATGCTACTCGACCAATGTAAGTCTGACGAAATGTTGTGGGATTGGGCAGTTGCCATTTGCCGGTTGTTTCTACTCGCAGTATGATGAGTGGTTGCCGGACTATGGAGCAAAGTTTTTCAGTATAGAAAGAACGTGGGGGATACCGCACTCCATGGACCACCACGTCTTTGGGAGCGCCACGACGACCTCGAAAGATCGCTACGACCCGATCAAAGAAAGCCTGCTGTCTCTCGATGATGTCGTTGACAGTATCCTCCAAAAATTTGTTCAGCCCCTCCGGATCTGTCTGGGACAACCCTGACTGTGCCGAAAGAATAATATCTTCAACGTGGAGATTTCGCACTGTGTACAGTGGGATGGGGACATGCTTGACGAGTTGTTCTTTGTGTATCTCGAGTAAAATTGCATGCTTCTGCTTGCCCTCTCTCGCGGACAGTGAAGTGGCAACTGTGGAGCCTGGTTGCACGATTACTGGTTTCGATCGCCTGACGTCTGGCGCGGGCGGGCGGGTGGGCGGGCAAGCGGGCGGGCGGGCGAAGGCGAAGGGCGAGCGAGCGATGAGGAGAACGGGCAACGACGGCAACGGCGATGCGACGACGACGACGATGACGGGGACGGGTGGGGCGGGTGGGGCGGGGGGCGCGGCGCGGTGAGGCGGGACGGGACGGGACGGTGGGGTGCGGGGTGATGTGCGGACAGCGGGCGGGGGCGGCAGCGGCGCGTGGGTGGGTGACAATAAAAAATAAAAAATAAAAAAAGAAGAAATTGAGTATTGAAGCGGAAGAGCTGATTGCAGTACACCCCACACCGTGCAGGTTTGTTTTCACCCTTTCCGCAATGGTGTAAATTGCGCATCAAGCGCTGTTTCCAGTTGATCATACAGAAGAAATTAGTAAATTAATCTCGTAACGCCGTCAGAAACTTATGACAAAACAACATCTGCGCAACTTACAGAAAGAAAGCTTACTCTAAACCACACCGTCGTTACGTGGCACACTCCCCGCTTCAGTCAGTCAACTTGCTCCTTACAGGGCCCCCACAATCGGACTCGGACCGGACTTAGAATCGAACTCGCAACCACAGACACTCTCAGCCACTAACTCGGACAACTGGGACACTGGGACCACAAACTGCACTGCTTACACTGGATTGGATTTCACCGCCGTCCCCATAGGTATTTATTGTTGCCATCCCCGTAGCCTAAGCCCATCCGTACAACCTAAGCCCACCAGCCTAAGCCCAGCAACAACAACCTAAGCCCACTTCCCAACCTAAGCCCACAACCCTCAGCCCACAACCATAACCTAAGCCCACCTCCCAACCTAAGCCCACCAGCCTAAGCCCACCCCCTCACCTAAGTACCGAAGCATCCTAAGTCCATAAGTACACAAAAGTAAACCTAAGTACATCATCCCTACCTAAGCACGTAAGCACGTAGGCACTTCAGCACCTAAGCATGTAAGCACGTAATCACGTAAGCACGTAATCACATAATCAGGTAATCACGTAATCACGTAAGAACGTAAGCACGTAATCTCCTCAGCACATAATCACCTAAGCACGTAATCACCTAAGCACCTAAGCACATAATCACATAACCCCCTAATCCACCAAAACACCTAAGCACCTAAGCTACTAACCCTCCTAATCTCCTAACCACTCCTCACCACCCCTAACCCTCCTAACCCTCCTAACCACCCCTAACCACCTAATGCCCTAATCTATAGTATATACGTCCTCTTCCCTTCCAAGTCCATACCAAGGAGAACATCCGATGCCACGTGACTAAGATTCAAATTCAATTGAGTGTTCGTCTCCTCTAAAAAGATATCAAACATGGCCTGGTTCTGAGCAAGTTTCAGGCCAATCATTCCGTAACGTTGCAACTGCCTCATATTCTGCTTCCCCAAAGTCTTTCCGGCGAAGAGGGCAGTCGCCAGATGGGAAGAATTAGATGCGCGAATATCAACGTCTTCTCTTTTTCTTATGCACAAAGATGCACTCAGATACGCCTTCTGTATTGCAGTCGCCTTTCAAGAGATTGCGCAAGTCACTTACCATAAGTTGAGATCCGGGTCTACCGGCAATGAATTGGCTGGGGATGCCATTGGCATTGGAATAGTGCCCCCTGGATACGACGTTAGGAAAAAAATAATATACTCTGAGCTCTTAAACATGCTGCGAAAGACATATGATACGACTAACATCGCAGATAATGAATCGATTGGTGATGAATCGAATGAACTGGATATGACTGATGACGAGAACTACCAGTCGGATGACGAAGACGTTGTAATTGTAACGTGAAATTAATGGTAAACTTAGGATAGATGTATATACCACAGTACACAATGAATAAATTCAGGGCGACTTCCCATGCGATCAGCCAGGAGTACCACCACATGTAATCTCACATGCAATCTATTGCTTCGAACCGTGGCTCCACATCTCGAGCTCGAGACGCTTTCATCGGAAGAGTATCGGTAAGCTGTATCCTGTTATAAAATAGCTTTCCTTAAGCGGGTATTGGGGTTGGGTTTTCGTAAACTTTGACGGTGGTATAGCCCATCCACTTTAGTGGATGAGTAATCGCACGGGCAAGAATTGCCGACACGGGCAAGAATTTGTATCCAGAGCAAGAGACTTGCCCCCTCGTACTGTATGCGGAAAAGGAGATCCAATGGAGGGGTTAGGGGTTTGAAGGAAGTGAACAGGGGCGTGGAAAGGGCACTCTAGAGGTGATGAAGAGGAGGAAGAGGAATAGCAAACATATCACGAGTTGCTGGGCCTGTTCCCCAACTTTCGACGTCGTATTTGTGCTCTTCTTGTTACCGTGGAGTGCGTGCTACGTGCTGCAGGAGCGCATGGTAAGGTTTTATTGAGATGGTTGAATGCTGTATGTTGCTGAAGTCTGGAACGGCCTTGTCGGGAAGCTGTGCGATACAGTGTTACATGTTCGCCGAAAGAAACAAATGAATCGCGGGCATGCAAGAATATGGTTACTTCACCTGAGATTTACCTCTGCTGTGTCCACGCAATGTCAAAAAACGTAAAGAAATGAACATAATGTACCGGGGGTTGCCCCCGCGGCGAAACGCGATGATGCGTGCAGGAAATATACTGTGTGAAAAGGGCGAGAGCTGCGAACGATAGCCAACCCTCGACAGCCAATTCTTGTCTTGGTGACGTATCGTTCTGCTCGCCGCTCCCTGCGCTTCTTTCTTTTTTTGGCGCTCGTAAATGTGCAAAAACATGAAGAACGGTACACGTCGCCCGCGCAGTCTAGAAGCGCAGGGGGAAAAGACGATAGGGCTTGCGACATCTTCGAAGAACGGGCACACTCGACACCCGGCGGATCGACACCGCTGGCTTGTATACAACCCAATTAGTTTTGTACATTTTGTGAATTTGTAGAAAATTGTACCAATTTGGACTGCACAAGTTAGGGGATGAATAATTATTATTGTTGTAAACATTTGGCAGGTACAAGAAAGTCGTACGACTACCTCCAGACGTCTCCACGTCCCTAATTCTCTGTTAATGGAGAGTTTGGGTGGAGAAAAAACGTGGTGAGAAGAGAACGTGTGTGTCTGCCATGTCAAAAGGACCGTAAATGAATATATTACAGATAAAATTCGCTTTTTTGAATTTCTGGCTCGCACGAGCCAGGTGATGAAAGTGAGAGAATCTGCAAAAATTCCGCACAAAAGCCCTGCAAAATTTAATTACATTTCAACGTTTTATGCAGATTGGATGGCTTTATCTCATTTTTGCCACCTGGCTCGTGCGAGCCAAGATCAGGTTTGACCAAAATTACAGTACTTTCCCGGTGATATTGCCGTTATGATCGTGAGCAAGCCCCCACAGTGCCACGTTGTATGCCTTCAGCCTCACATATGGGATCGAAAATGGCCCTGTCCAAGCCATGAGCCGGTACAAATGCACTGCTTGTAACAATGCCGGCACTCTTTCTACTGAACCGTTGTAGACGTCCTGTCCTGCTCTCACCATCACCTCAAAATCGCGCCACGTAAGATTCGTCCAAGTGCGAAGAAGGCGAAGACTGCAAACCAAAGCAAGACCGCCACATCCGTGACGGAGAAGCAAGACCGCCACATCCATGACGGAGAAGAGCTTCGCCTCGGACTGCAGCGTCCTCTTTTTCATAGATGGCGTCGATCCTATAACGCGTCAATGAGGGAACTGCTCTGAGCGATGCAGTGCGTTTGCAGACGGGAGAAAGAGGCCGGGAATGGGGAGCCGGACGCTTGCGGTAGTTGCGTTGGGGTTTTCTTTCTCGCCATTTTTGAAGACGGAAGGAGGTGGCAATGAGGAATGGGAGGGTTTGGTAAACAGATGGAGAGAGGGGCGGCTTGTCGGCGTAGGAAGGCGCTCAATGGCAGAATGATGTATTGGGTGACATTTTAATACTGTTGCGTCGGATGATCGTCCTGGTAAGTATATAGAACCCTTTCCAGGACGTTCATATTCATCAGAAAATCCCAACACACGCTATTCCGAGTCATCATCTGTCTCCCTCGTTTTCTCTGGGCCTTGCCAAGAAACCTTGAACTTGTATTGCATATGGATTTGATCTCCGAGCATATTTCTGTCCTTACGTCGTATGAAGTACATATGTCCCCGAACAGGACGTCTGTGGTTGTACAAAGTGGATTCTTTTTTGACTGCTTTCTCAACTAGCATCTCAGGGCGTTCATAGTAACCGGCACCTGCACGTTCCAGATCAGCACGTCCAAAGAATATTGAGTGCGGTGGGACCGTTACCAGTTTCGCTTCCACGAGATTCGCCCACATCTGCCTTTTGGGCATACTTATATATATGCGTCCGAGGCCACACCCAAATGGCAGCAGGATGGCTTCCTGTGACGATTGTAAAGAAGCTGCTATTCCCACATTCGGATCCCTCTCTCAGTTCCTCAGCTGCAAAATCTGAATGAATTGCTTGCCTCTTGCAACCTTTTCCAGTCAGAATAATTCGACTTCCGCTTCTCGGAATGGAACACCCTTCATCCTCATCTGCAACTGAGGTAATGTTGCTTTCGTAATAAACACCTGCACTCATATCATCATACTCCCTATAGACATTGGGGATGCACTCGTGCGTATTGGGCTTCTTCATGCTCTTCGACGTCATCCGAAGGAGAAACAGCGCCATGGCCACAGTAACCTCAGCCTCCGCTTTGCACTTCATCACTTCATATGCTTCATCCCCGTCTTCTGCGCAGCAGGCTTCCAGGTCCTCAAACAGAGCCTTTCGTTTAGTGATGAAACGAAGTTCGCCTTCAGCGGCGTCGTTACCCGCGCTGTTCCTGTTATGAATTCTGCCCCAAGTCTCTGTTCTCCGGCCCTTGATTATGCCTTTCTCGAAAGGAAACAAAGCACTAAAGTACGTCAGAACGATTTCCCACGGATTTTTAGTCGGTACAGCTGATAGAGCGTCACCCGGGTTCGGCAAGTCATCACATCCTACGACCATGAAATCTGCAAGAATGCAGTAACCGTTCTGGCGAAGTTCCTGAGCCTTCCATGCAAAGAAGGCCCATCCGTAAGCTCTTGATGATGCTTCTTTCCATTCCATTTCTTCAAATTCTTCCTTTTCGGCACTGCTCTCTGCTGGATGAACATCTGATGTTTTGTTCGCGTGAAGAAGGCCCTCGTATCTCCTGTGAGTTTCTTCGGTCATGTGAGAGAGAGAAAGGGCCCATTCCTCTCTGCACCTGTATATTGGCGTGTCCCCACAGACAGTGGTGAATGCGTCGAAGGTCTTCAGGACAAAGTAGTTGTACAGCCCGATGGTCCCCCGGAACTCCAAGAATCTGAAGGACAGGTGAGATGCACTCTATAATAGGATTCTTAGGTTCAGGCCAGTGGAGGGGTAACGTAGATAGCAAACCATGTAGACCTAAACTGTGCAACTGGAACCATTCTTTGTCATATCCAGTCCTATGCTGAGTAAGTCGCAAGTGCTCCGGGAACGCGGGGACGTGATCGTCAAATGGGCGACGTTCTTGAACAAATGGACGTTCCCCTTCCTCTCCAGCCGAAGGACTGTTCTCTTCAGACCCCTGTACCTCCTCCTCAACCGGTTTGGGATCCTTATGTGGATCTTTCTTCGGAATATATAAAGCATCTATGTCGAAGTCGCTATACCTGCAAGGGACGGGCTTTTTAACGGACGCACTCTTCTTCTGAGGCTTCCGACGGTATGCCTTCTGTTGTTTTGTATATTTTTGCATCAAAAACATCAGCTCATTCCATGTTTTTGCTTGTTTTGTCCTCGAAGACTTGCGTTGTGTCACGATATGTTGGGGTGTAAAGGGATCATCTTGGCCTTCGTGTTCAGAATCTCTCTGACTTGCGTCAGCAGTCCTGAATACCTGCCTGGCGAACTTTTTTCGACGAGCAGAACACTCGTTGCGTCTTTTGGCTACAGATGCACTTGATGATCCGTGGACCTGAAATTTGGCCATTGTGTTGACGAGCAGATCACGGACCGTACTACCGAGAGAAGTTGGCAACTTCATGATTCTCTCCAGTGCCATATTGTATCGCTCACCCATATCTTGTGTGATATTTTCCAGCTTCTGAACCTCTTCAAAGAATTTCCGTGCTCCATTTCTGAATGAACCCTTCTAACCTTTGTTTCTTACATACAACAGAAATCCCAAGACACATTCTAAGGCAAGAATCTGCGTACCAGCTTCGAGGCGATGGAATGATGTATCCTCAACATGTGTCATCCTCATTACAGGGTTCCGGTTCCAAAGATTCCTGAATGTTTCATACACTTCTGGGTGTCTGTAGAAAGTCAATGCAATACGGGCAAATCGTCTCTGAGTGAACTCCTTTTTGTCCGGAATAGGCCGAAAAAACAGGAAGGACTTGAAAACTGCTCGAGAATTCAGAGAGAGTTTCCTAGTCCTCAGCCGTTCGACAAGGGATTTAATGCTTGAAACGGAGGAGTACACTAGGTCATCAAATGTACCCCGTGCCTTTCTCTCCCCTCTCTGATTCAGTTCATTCCCAATAGCTATCATCTCCTCCTCAGTCATCTGAAGATCGTCAATTCTCTCCCAGAGGACAACTGTTACATACAGTCTGCTTTCGCTTGACAGAATCCTTCGTTCTCTGGCCAATTGACGTTGAAACTTGTACATTGCAGATGCTCGATGCAGCCCGTCGATGATAATGAGCTCCACGAGTCTCTGGCGTCCTTCCCCGTCCATTTTGTACGAAGGAAGCTCATTATCCTTAATCCCAAGTCCAAACTCAAGCTTGGCAAACAGCTGTTCTCCCTTGAGTGTTTGGTGCGTAGCCACGGAAACTTTTCCGAGGGATCCAGGGACGAAATCTCCTCGTCTCATCTCCTTGTAAAGATCCTCTACATGAGAGTTACGAATACTTCGAGTACTGAATGCTGGGAGTGCTAGTTGGTCGACTCCAATCCTGATTTCCTTCTGAACGTAGTCCCCCAGACGAGAAGGAGGGGGAAGGCGATTCAAGAGGTCATTAACTTCTTCGTCCTCTTCATTGTCGGAAATGTAAGGAATGTAGACCTCGTCGCCATCAACATCCAACCCAGATATTTCAACTGGCTGTCCAGGGAAATCGGAGAGAGCTGACCCACGACTTCTAAGGGACTGCAGGGAATACGCCGCATCAAGAAGAGCTGTTTCTGACGCACGCCTGGTCTTAACTTGTACCGGAGCCAGTATATCACTGACAGGAACTTTGTGGATCGCTTCGGGATCGCACGCAAACGGGCGTGATTTGGTTTGCTCGCCAGTCCTTCTGTCACTTCCTTCAGGATCTGCCTCAGGTAGGCTCAATGGCTTTCCATGCCGCCCCTCTTCGAATTGAAGAACGCGATTAACCAATTGACGACGTTCTGCATTAGGCTTTGTAGTACGTGCTCTTCTGATGGGTTGTGACATCCGTTCCATAACGCGCCGACGTTTGGACCCAAGTGCATTGTTATCTTTCGTGATATCCTTGATGCCAGACCCGGGTGACCACGCAACGGCTACTCGATCAGCAGTGCTGGACCCTTTCGGGTCGGGAGAGCCGAAATCATGTACGTTATCCGTGACCACGCCGGACTCTCCAATTGGGGTCCCGACCGGTGCCTCGGGACCTTTCGATGGCGCTTGGCTTGCGTTCTTTGCGAAATCTTCTCCCCCCGCGTGAACATTCCACTCCTGACCACGGATGGTCCCTGAGCGATTCATACGGATTTGAATCACCAGGGGTGTACAGCGGTAGGACATAGGGTGGCAGGAGCCACTTCTTGTAGGAGAGCGAAGGTTGAAACGGCAAGACTTCCGCTGTGGATTTCTCTTGGCTCCAGCGGCACTGAGTGGTTCCGACAATAATATGCGCGAAAATGCGCTTACAAGTGATCCTTTGCAAGGTTTATGCCTCTATCCCAACTTTTACCAATTTTTAAATATCAAATTTGTGCAGTTCAGAAAGACCAAACTTTCTACAAACAGCCCGCTTCTACAAAATGACGCCATCCGATATGAATTTTCCCCCTATGTACACACGCACACTTTCCTTCTCCCGTTCAAATCCAATCTAGACGTTGCCGCTCCTCTCTGCTCGGCCGTCCAAGTGAAGTACAATGCCGATGATAAGGGCGCCGCGCCACACTCTGCGATCCCAAGACCAACCGTCCTCCACTACGAGAGCAACTGCACAAAGTTTGGGGGTACATAGTTCGTCTTCCGTCCATTTTTATCTCCAAAGGGATGGTGTCGTTCCCGAGGGAGGGACCAGCTTCAAGAGAAACATGATTAAACTTACGCACGGCCGAGATTCATGTGCTCTGGATGTGGGTAACGCGGATGGTTTCGACGTACGAAGCAGGCCCCTGATGGCTATCTGCGAGTGGACAAAAGATTGCGGAGGTGCGGAACTGCTCAGCGCACTTGATTTCGATATCAACTCCGCGGGAATTGCAAGTTTATTTGGATACCTTCGCGTATGCAAGTAATTTTGCAGTAATGGAGATGGCATCCCAGTCGGTCGAAGCGTCGATACGCGCGTCTGGGACATCTTCAAAGCTACAAACGTGGAGTACGCTGCGATGTCATGCAAGTTTATGTCGAAATCGTCAGGAAAGTCGAACGAATCGTTTAATACAAGTGTACCAACTACACTTTACCTAATCTGTTTCTCCTGGGCTCTTCAAATTCTATCCGGAAGAGCACAACGCTACCAGGCAGACCGTAAAGGGGAACGCAAGAGGCGAGCCCGAAAATGCTCTTCAGTGAAGCCACCTTACAACAAATTGAGATCCCATTCGCAAAGGGTTGCGAGTGTAGTTCAATCTATTGCGCTTTGCTGGGATACTCTTCTGGAAGCAATTAGATTTATGAACTGTGAAGAGGGTCTCCTACCATACCTTCTATTCGATCTTGAGAAGGTTGACTTCGTTGTTCTCAAGGACCTTTCAGATGGATACGCACCAGCTTCTCAGAGCAAGACGTTTAGAAATCCTGACGGCAGTACTAGAGGACAACGTTTCGCGGCTCAGAGCCGCAATGAGTATGTGGACGAAATTTTGCGCTCTCTTGCCATGATGTTCGTCCAAGATGTATGCCATTCGATGAATGACGATTCGTTGTTTGGTTCCTCCTGTGTAGTGTGGAATGAGGCGAAGAGATTTGAAGTGCCGAGTGATGGATCACTTCCGCCTCGTTTCTCCAGTCTCCCTCCAAATATTATTGCTCGTTTTTCACTCTCCATTCATCAATCTTTAGTTGTGGACACGAGCAAATTGAGTCAAAGGTGTAATGAGGATGTCACAATGGAAATTGCGCAAGAAGAGACTGCTTCAGAGCAGGAGGGGGAGAGCACTTCAAACCCCGATTCTGAAACATGCACACCATCTTGCGAATGTGCAGACGCTAGGAGGAGGTTGAAAGGATATTGTGAAACAGCATTGTTTCGGGTCCATTGCTGTAATTTCGAGTCACTATTGGAAGAGGAGGATCGCATCACTCATTCGTTAATTGATTTCTCACTGGCGGAGTCGTCGAAGCTACTTTTGACTGAGCCGCCCTCGTTAAAATCGGAGTGGATGTCGGAATCAGATGTCCCCATTCTATCAGAAGAACACGGCAAATTTTTTGTAGAATGCGCTAAAAATATGGTTGAAGTGAGAGGGCATGCCATTATATTTTACTCTGCAATGGACTTCCCCAGATGGGTTACTTTTTTCAAACCATGCACAGATGAAGACGGCAGAACGCCTTCATTTGAAGTTGATGACGTTCCGTTCCTACTCCTCCAGGATCGAGATGTTGAGTTTGGACAAACCACATGCGGAAATCTATTCTACTTTGCCATGCACGCAGAAAGAATTGAGGACGGTGTGAAAAGGTCTTCTGATCTGCGGCGGGACTCATCGCCAGACGATGGTTCATGCGAAAAGATCGGTCATGGAACAGTTCAGCTTGTACAATCGAGGTTCTCACAAACCAGTCACGTCGCGGACCATGTGCGTCTTTTACAAAGATCGGAAACTGTCTACCGCAGGGGACTTGGAGATAAGCTGTTACCTCTTCATCGAAACCAGAAATGCTAAAGCTTGCTTCAGGAGCTGATATACCTCTTCACCATGCCAAATGACATTGTGGTAGATCCATTTGGGCGATCTTTCGCCACGGGAATTGCTTGTATGACATTGCCAGAGAGCGAAATCTGGTACTTCGTGGGCTGTGAATCTAATCTGGAATGTTTCCTGTTTGCTGAAAGGAACCTCGACAATATTGTTATTGCTCGAATGAAAAAGAAGACAGCAAGGGAAAAGAAGTTTTGAACGATGCTGCCTTTGTAGTACTCTATTCACAAAGGGGAAAATCTGACAACTTCGATAAACTGGACTCAGGCTGGACTGCACCGAAGGGGTTCGGGTCCTTTTCGGTTATCCCCTCGTATTTGATGAATTTTTTAAGCAAGATATGGAATGAACCACTCGTAGTCTCGTCGCTCAGAACGAGACCACCTTCATCATGGCCGCAGGTTTTACAAAACAAATTTCAGTCAATTGATAGAGCGGTGTTGGGGGCTTTTGAAGAGATTGAATTGGGTTTATACGTTCATGGAGAGTCACTGTTTGCAAATAAAGCTTTCAGGAAGGGAGATGTACTTGGAACTTGCTACGGGACACTGGTATATCGAAATATAGCAACAAATAACTCCACTGATGACGATTTGAGACAGACATATGGGGTGGGAATTTTTAGTACTTCAGTTGAGGCCTTTAGGAGGTCGGCTTTATCTTTCAAGGTATCTGATGCATCCAAAGACTACTCCGGTACGCATTTGGACTCCGGAAGGACTGCCATAGAGGTCTTTGCGGTTCCCGCGTCATTTTCTGTGTTCTCCCATATGCGTGTCACTCTAGTTGCGACGGAGCCGAAACGTATGCGTCCGGCGACCCCAGCAAATCGTTCAGTAACTTTTGCGAACGTCTCAATACGGATAAAGTGTAAGTCTGTGCGTAACAAATACCATTTGACGGAGGTTGATGCATTCCAAGTGATGGCGGTTTCAGATATCTCACCTGGCGTGGAGGTTACCGCATGCACAGAACAATGGTAGCAAAAACGTGTATTGTAAATGTTTACATCTAGATTTCACTTTCTTGTGCGGCAATAAAGAAATTCTTTGTTTAGAATATAAGTTACAACATCATCCGAGGCAAGGTCTGGGCTTGTATGGCCGTGACCGCACATAGAAACGCAGCTGAGGACAGTGCGTCGACCAGTCACAAGGGCAGCGACAGCAACACGGACGCAAGCGGCTTGCCACTAGCAACGGAATTACGAGAAATAAGAAAGCGGCGGGACAAGGGCTGCAACGGGTGTGTCGTTTCAGAGCGTCCAAACATGCTCTATGATATCGAGGAAATTGATTTTGGGTTCAAAGTTTGCGTCCTCTCCTTACTCCGAACTTTGCCCTTGCTATTCTCACGTTTATGAATTCGTGCGAGAAGAAACGGTTATAGATAAAAGACATCACGTGTACATGTGTATGTGGGTGAAGCGGGCATAAAAATCTTTCAGAATTGGCCCATTTTTGCTGAAATCACGGAAAAAGGGTGACGTCGAGCTTCAGCAATTTTGCAGACAGATAACTTACATGCATCATTTTCCACAGTGATCACCCTTCCACCCTCAAAGTGACGAGTTTATGGCGGCCTCTGCTTCTAAGGCAAGATGCCACGCGTGAAGTTGTGTACTGTGTAGCATCTCCGGAAGTTGTGGCACGCGTGTGCAGCATGGCACTATATCTTTAAGAGCCACTCTATCGTGAATTCAGTCTCGACGATTTCCAACCAGCTGCTCTCAGTGGAGAGCATTCCGTCTCCTTCTTCCACAATTCTCTCCGGACCTCTGCCTCTCCCGTATCCCCCACACCCACCTCGCCTCCCGGCTCTACCCTTTCATCACCATGGGTCGCTCCCTCTTCCTGCATAGCCCTGCGCGGTCGTCGTCCCCCGCAGCCCTGTCGTTCGAGGACCAGTGCCGCCTACTGTACCCGGCGCACGGCGACCTGCGCCGGCGTGCTTTCGAGCTGCTGCGCGAGCCACAGTTACGCCTGGGGTACACCGAGACCGTCTCCATGGAGCGCACGCGCACTACGGCTCGCATGGCCCGCGTGCGCGACGCGTGGCTGCTGAGCGACACCGTCTCGCGCTCCAACGAGGTCTAGTTGCGCCGCTACGACGCCATCATCGACGTGCATCTCTAAGGTGTTGTTAGCGCAGCTGGATGCGGCGGCCAAGAATGGGGGCACGTACGCCAGGGACTAGGTTGCCGAGGCGCTCAACACACCGCCGACACCTTTGGCAAGTAGGAGCTGCAACAGCAGCAAGTAGTTATACAAGGCTTATATCTACGGGGCGCTCTAGAAGCGCGAGGGCAAGCCGGTCAAGAAGGTCGGGGAGGGTATGGAAGGATAGCGCGGCACTGGAACGGATGTGTGAGGCATGCATCTGTAAGTGACGCAGCGCGCGGCAAAGCGTTAACGCTTTCGCAATCGCAGCCCACACGCGCCAAAACAACCTCAATTGAGTTTGTGCTGGCGCGTGTGGGCAACCAATGCCAGGGTGTCGGACGAGAGCCTTTTCAGGCCCAGGAGCGTCAGTGCGGGGCAGGCGGCGGACGTAGTGGAGCAGATTTATGACTTATGCAAGGATATGACAAGCAGTTCATGAACTGCTTGTCATATTCTTGCACAAGTCATACATCAAAACTGGCCCGCCGGCCTCTGCAGAGGCAGGCGAGCCAGTTCTGTTTACTGAGCACCACAGGTGGCGCGTGGGACTACCTGCGGCGGTTAAAAATCAAAAAATATCGGACCTCCATTTCCAAATTTTTTTTAGCCCGAATTGTATTGTCCTCAGAGGATCAAATTTACCACCAATAGCAATAATGTACCGTGTAGTGTAACTCTTAATCCGCTAACCCCACCAACCCTATATCCGTTAATCTGCTACGATCAGTTTCACCTACTATCCTACTCCCTTACGATTATAACCGAATATATATAATATAAAAGAAATAACCCCAACACTGGCTTAAAGCTAAGTGCATTCGTTTCTCGAGATGACAATTCCACTGCTGCTTTTGCTGAGAGTGACTTTACTTGCTTGCTTTCGACTTCCACTCCAGAAAAGAGGGCTGCAAACGCAGGGTCATGGCTTGTCGATTCCGGTTGCAGCGCTCACATTACGTTTGATCGCTGTTTGTTTGTTACGTATGAACAGATGCAATCTGGATCAGTTGAGATGGGTACGAAGGCTAGAGCTAATGTCGCTGGTCGCGGCGAGGTAGAATTCATGTTGAATGTGAACGGTAGTCCACATCCTTGCAAATTGTCAAGCGTTTTGCACGTTTCTGATTTTGTATACTCGCTACTGTCTGTTAGCCAAATGGTCTCAAAGGGTTTGCAAGTGTCATTTGAAAATGAGAAATGCCGCGTTACTGCAGGACCAACTGTAGTTGGCACAGCGAGTCAAGTTGGGGATTTGTACATACTTGACGTCATGAATGAAACCTTTTATGCTCACGTAGTTACCCTGCAGACGCTACATGAACGCATGGCCCATGTTAATGTACGAGGAATCGCATCAATGATTCACAATGATGTGGTAAGTGGCATCAACGTTCGTCAAAGCGATTTCATCAGTGCAATGAATCCGAAGTCTGACAATCACCCTCTCATTTGTCCTGCGTGTGTGTTCGGGAAAGCAACGCGATCAGTAATCCCAAAACAGCGATCATCGTCTCGAGCACAGAACTGTCTTGACTTGGTACATTCTGATGTCTGCGGGCCACTTGAAGTACAGTCAGTTGGTGGCTCGAGATACTTCATTATATTTGTAGATGATCACTCGAACTGGGTTTTTGTGTACACGATGAGAAATAAATCCGAGGCGTTTGCAAAATACAAGTTGTATGAAAAGTTGGCTCAAACCCACACTGGTCGCAAAGTAAAGATGCTTCGCACTGATCGAGGGGGAGAGTACTTGTCGACGGAATTCAGGTCGCATTTAGATTTAAACGGCACGCAGCACCAACTCACAACGGCGTACACCCCTGAACAAAACGGTGTTGCTGAACGTTTAAATCGAAGTTTGATTGATCTTGTCCGCTCTATGCTTTCTCATAAACAGGTCAGTAAGCGATTCTGGGCCGAGGCTCTTGCCACTTCGGTATATGTACGCAATCGAGTTACTTCACGCGCTTTGCCCGTTAATACAACTCTGCACCACATTTGGTTGAATTCCACTCCAAATGTTGGCCATTTGCGAGTATTTGGGTCAAAATGTTGGTATACACTACCAAAATTAGAGCTCCGTAAGCTGGACTTGCGAGCGCGTAAAGCAATGTTTCTTGGGTACTCGCAATGCAGTAAGGCATACAAACTTTGGAAAGGAGAGTTGAATAAAATTGTTGTCTCACGGGATGTCAAGTTTGATGAATCGACATGTGGGATGCATGACATTCCTGCACACGAAAGTGATTCAATCAACTCTGATGTTGACGTTGTATTGCTCGGTGGCGACAATGGGAATACAGCTGATAACCCAAATACGGATGAGGTTGGTTCTGAAGAGGATGAAGTTTCGGAGGAGGTTCTTGAAAACGATGGCGCTCATTCTGTAAGTGAGAATGATGAAGATGAAGATGATGTACCAACTGCTGTCGAAACTCCGAATGTCACCCCTCCAACTCCGAGTCCAGCCGTACGAAGATCGTCTCGAGTCAGCAGACCTCCCGGATCATGGTGGAGAAGCAACTTTGCAGCTGCTCTTCTTCACAGGCGCATGTCGCTATTGAGGGTCCCAAGACTTTCAACCAGGCAACCAACGGTCCTAGAGCTGCATTTTGGCAGACCGGCATTGACAAAGAACTTGCCTCGCAGACCAAAAATCGGACTTGGAAACTTGTTCCTCGATCTGAGGCGTCAAACATCTTGACATCTAGATGGGGTTTCAATGTGAAGCAACTGCCTGATGCAAATGGCAATATAGTTGAAAGTGCAAAAGCCAGACTGGTTGCTCGTGGATTTCAGCAAGTGCAAGATCTTGACTATACTGAGACATATGCCCCTGTCATAAAGTTTACCACTATTCGTCAACTTCTTGCCTTAGTGGCTCATTACGACCTCGAACTTCATCAGATGGATGTCGTAACTGCGTTTTTGAACGGCGACTTGGATGAAGACATCTACATGGAGCAACCCGAAGGGTGCATTGACAAAAGCAAAAGTGATCACTTGTGTAAACTTTTGAAAGCATTTTACGGTCTTAAACAAGCAAATCGTCAATGGCATGCCAAAGTGGATGATTTCTTAATTGGTGAATTGGGATTCGAGACTTCGCGTAGTGATCCTTGTCTCTACATTAAACGCATCGGTAACACTATCATGCTGATTGCACTTTATGTCGATGACTTGTTACTCGCTGGCAGCGATATCGATCCCATCCAATGGATGAAAGGGGAGCTTAATAAACGGTTTGAGATGAAAGACGTTGGTGAAGCAAAAGTCTGCATTGGTCTTGAAATTCAAAGGGATCGCACCGCCAAGACGTTGAGTCTCACTCAAACTAAGTATGCATCAAAACTGCTGAGAGTTTTCGAATGTCAACGTGTAACCCCTCTCTGACTCCAATGGAACAAGGTCACACAACCACGATTTCAACCGAAAACGACTCCGAAACAAATGTACCGTATCGTGAGGCAGTGGGATCCCTGATGTACTTGATGGTTGGCACTCGTCCAGACTTGGCATATGCGATTGGAAAGCTTTCTCAACATTCTGCCAACCCATGTGAGTCACACTGGGCAGGTGTGAAACGGGTAATGCGATACGTGCAAGGGACTCGAAACTTAGGAATCGTGTTTGACAATAAATCTAAATCGCCGGAGTTGTTCGGCTTCAGTCATGCTGACTGGGCCGGTTGTTCAGAATCTCGCAAGTCGACCAGCGGATATGTTTTCAAGTTCTGCAGTGGAGCGATCAGTTGGAGTTCCCGGAAACAGACTGTGGTTGCAACTTCAACGTGTGAAGCTGAGTACATTGCACTGTGTGAAGCGTGTAAGGAGGCGACTTGGTTGCGTCAAGTGGTTGCTGATGTTCTTGGACTTGATTCTGATCTCACGATTATGATGGGGTGTGACAATGCAGGGACTATTTCGTATGCACAGAAGGAATCGATCAATCGTCGTAATAAACATGTTGATGTGAAATACCACTATGTACGAGATGCTATTACGAGAAACATCGTGTCTTTGTCGCATTACCCGACCACTTCCAGGCCTGCAGATATCCTGACGAAAGCACTTGGGCGAGTTCTGTTCCAGAAGTTTGTAGAACTTCTAGGGCTTGCAGTAGCTACTTCTGGTAAAAGCATGTGATCGAGGGGGAGTGTTGTAATTCTACGACCACATGCCGATATGCATGACACACAACGACAGGTATGACACGTCTAAAAGCAAAAACACTCGGCGTGATGAGCTGAGCAATTTTGATTTTCAACGTGTACACGTGTGATTTCTGTCGACGGTTGCACCCTACAGTACTTCAGGACCAAGTTTGGTTTTCGACGTGTACACGTGTGAAATATGTACACGGTTGCGGTGTACAGTACAATCTGAGCATGTTTCATTTTCTCCGCCTGACACGTGTATGACCTGGACACATGTACTCATTACACTGTCGGACGCGTACAGTACGCCTGCAGTCTTACAGACAAAGTGTAGAACCTTGGTGGCGGGTGCCTGGCACGTGCCAAAGGTTTACAGCGTCCATGGAGTGCAGCACGGGTACAGTAGGACACAAAGATACCGTTGCGCGAGTTTTGAATTCGTAAGGCAAAATGTGCACTGTTGTAATTGACAGTGGACAGGACCGCACGAGAGATTCAGATTCATAAGGCAACGTGTGCGCTGTAAACAGTCCTTGCAAGATTCATTTGAATTCGTAAGGCAACGTGTGAGCTGTAAACGTGCCTTACGAATTTGTGCCACGCTGGATTTGGAATAGTAAGGGAATTTGTGCTTTGCTGTGCTTTGTTGTACTGCCTTACTAATTTCTCCGTCATGACAGTGGTAATTCGTAAGGCGATTTTCTGTTATGTTTGTTGGGCCATCGCCAGTTTGGCTGAGTAGCAAGACGGGCACATGTGTTAGAGCCAATTTATTTGTAGTATGTGTGTCGTAGTCTTTGGTAGTAGAGTTCTAGAAGATTGCAGAAGTGTATAAGTAGTGCCAGAAGTTGGCGACTCAAAGTAAATCGGTACCCAATCCTTCCACTTCACCTCATCAACGGTCCTTCGAATCCCCTTCGCCCCGCTGACCTACCATTATGCCACACCCGAAGCATTTTCCGTTGAACTGCTTTGGGGTGCTGTTCCTGTCAACGAATGGCCTGTATTTAGGGTTGGGTGGAGGGTTCCCATACGTGTCTACGAATAGCACGTTACCTAAAGACTTGTCGCCGATCCTGCCTCGCGTGGTCCTGGAGCTCCCTCCTTTCATATCTGCCGCTCTTTTTTCTTCTATGGCTTGAGCCCTCAGAGTAGCATACATCGTGGCGAAGTCGAGTTCGCTTGCCCGTGCGGTCGTGGGTCTTGCCCATCGATACGACCTCGCTGCATACTTCAGCCAACGTTTCTGCTCCTCTTCGGTTTGCAAGTTTTTGGGCACTAAGTTGATATGTTTGATGATTTCGTCTCTGACGTGCTTTAGACCTTGTACGATCGAACCTTTCTCGTTGGCTGAGTTGTATAGCGAAAGCGAATTGAGGTACTCAACGGTCGCCTCTTATGCTTTCCTACTGTGAAACCTGTCCAAGACGAACTTGTCCACATCTTCACAGCACTTGAACTTCGCCGGGTCACTCTTGAGCTTTCTCTTATAGTACGTTCTTGCTTCTCCTGCCAATATGTTTTCTATATTGCGAAGCGCGGCGTCCTCGGAGACGCCCCACTCAAATGCACACGACATATGCGATGTGTAAATGTCCTCCCAGTTTTCACCCTCGTCTCCGCCGTATTTATCCGAACGATCTTTGAAACGTGTGCTGAGTTGGCTCAGCACGCCTATCGTTTGTGTCCATGTCGGCTGTCCATTTCGTGCGAGACTCGGGGCGTTGCGGTGGTCTTGAGGCTGTTGGGCTACCTGTTCTTGTCCTGAATTGTCCCGCTCTCTCGGCTTGGTTTCATGATACGGTGCCTTGAATCTGAAAGGCGTGTATGCTGGTTCTGCTGGTGGTGACTCTTTAGGCATATCGATCATTGTCTTTGCGGGTTCTGGTGTCAGATTGCTCTTCCTCGTCCTCGCGGGTTGCGTGGTCGGCTGAACTCCGTGCGGTGACGGGTGCCCTTCCGAGCTGTACGAACGAGTGGTCTCACTTCGCCTTAAGGCTATGTTTTTCATGCCGTCTTCTACTAGCTCGCGGCACAGATCCAGTGCGTCTTTGGTCGCTTGCTCCTCCCCGTAGAATTGTGCAAGTGCCTTCTTTATCTACATGCCGCGTCGCTTCTGGATTGCGCATCCTTGCGCTTGTATCAGATCTCGGATTTCCTTATACATTCTGGGAGCGTTGCGGCCGTTTAGTGCTTCTTTGGAGAATAGAGTCTCCGGTGGGAGTAGCTCCAAGTAAGACTCCTGCAGCTGTTCTCCCGTCGTGTTCGTCGTGACCACTTCCTCCATCCATCGCCGAATGTACTCTTGCTTCACGGATCCCGCGTCTGCTTTCCATGCCAGATTGCGTACCGCCGAGGAAGCCCCCGCAAGACGGCTAGCTGGGTCACCTTCGCCTGAACTGTGTGAAGACATCTTACCAAGTTAGTTGCCGTAGTCCAGCGCCAGCTGACGATTCCGGAATGTTGTCGGACTGAGCAAAACAAGCAACTACTCGGACTTTCCTCGCCGTTCCTCCCTCCCTCTCTCTTGTCGCGCGCGCGCTCCCTAGTAGGTCAGAGCTTATTCACTAACAAGAGAATACCGAGGCCTGGAAGAAACAACAACAACAACACAGATCGCGGTATGTTCTTACCCCGCGTTCAGCACTTTACTGCGCCAAACCAAGATTCAATAAACATACGCTACCCTCGTCCCCGAGTAGGTCGAGGGATTACAATACTTAAGCTATGGTTTCTGGTAACCGTTCCCCTAGTTCGGCGTGTCAATTGCAGTGTAGGCACCCCTTGAGGAAAAAGGCGTATATCGCGCTCCATATATCACGCGCCTCTTCAGTGGTAGGCACCAGGTTGAATGTCCAAGTTCTCCCTCCATCGGGCGTGGCATATGTCACTGTAATGGAAAGAGATCCTAATTACACCATCACATGATCACGGTTGACAACAGAAGCAGCTTCGTCGCGCAAGGCACTCCCCTTAGGTGTGACCTGGCGTGAAGTTTGTCCTTCCAATGTGCTGTACCATCTGGCTACGGGCAAATCTTCGCAAATCGAAGAAAATCGATCCTCAAGCACAAATGTCGAGTTCACTGCGCAACCGACTCCACAATTCTCTTTTTCAATGACCTGAGGATGTGTCACCTGTTTCTTCTTTCGAACTGTAAGTCTGTTTCCTCCCCCGCTATTTCTTTTGGCTTTCCGTTGCTCAAACTCTTCGAACAAATTTTTTACGTCAAATGTTTCGCCTCTTTGCCGCCTACAAGAGCTCAATTGGGCAAAGGTGACGTCGTTTGAGTTCTCGTAGGACCACTATGTTCCCGAAAAACAGTATTAGTGAAATATTTCGTTGTGGTCAGCAAGGAAATTTCAGAAAGTGCTCTCGACGGAAAAAGATTTGTCACAAATCTCCCGAACGCGTCTGAGAAGCCGTCTACCTGCCTCCCTCCTCTTCATTTGATGCAGCTGCTGCAGGCCAAATGTATTGGACCGAGGAGAGTGACTGCAGAAAGTATCAAATGGCGTGCCACAGCCCTTTTCTTTATTCTGCACAGCAGAAACAAACCTGTAGTCCACAAGCCATAATCCAGCAGTGACGAAATATTTCTCGATTACTGGTTTTGTTATGGCTTTTTATCGTGCTGCTGCTAGTTTTAGTTTGAAGGCAACATTGGCAAACCCAATATGGCAATTAGACAGCAATTCATCGCGTGCAGCTCGAATGGATTGCTGAAATACACGGTTGATTGCCTGGTCACAAGGCTGCAAGAAATGACTAGTGTTTGCAGAAAGGCGAACGATTTAGACGTTGTTTTCTGCACCATACTGCAGCCATTCTAGACTGCTACGGGACGCATGCCCGTCCAAGATAAGCACAACTTTTTTTCGGGGCAAACGTGCTTGCGAATGAACTTTGTCACGTGCTCCAGTGCATCTTTGATGACTTCACCATCAATTGAGTCATTTGGAGTCCCACATATTGGAGTGAAGGGCGGGCACCAATTGGTTTTTGTGAGCCAGTTCAATGACCCATCCAGACATCGGAAGTCTTTTTCCTGGAAAGGCTTCAACCACCTTGACATTACCTTTTTCCCAGAGGCAATTAAAAATAAAGGAGCAAGGAGGCCTGATGCGGAAGCAGCTATGCCTGCAGTCACATGCTTTCCGTGATCTTTGACTGCTAGTCGTCTTCCGCTATGGTGTGAGGTAGCCGATGTGAAAGTGTGAATCTGTTTCCCGTACTCTGCCAGCACACTGGTCCCATCCCAGTTCCACAGCCTTTTTGGGTCTTCAAAAATGCCCGGGTGCTTTTCTCTATTTGCAAGAGAACATCTTTCATTGTGGTAACATGGGCGAGGTTTTTTGCTCCTAGACGAGCGGCGGTAACATTCTTGGAGTTTCGATACGTTAGAGATAGATTTCGAGCACGAAAGGAGCGGATAGCGGCGGGGGAGGGAACATTATTGCGAAATCTGCGACGGCCGTCGTTGGATATTTTCGCTTGCATGCTTGGCATTGTACGAATATCAATTGCAAAACCTTTTTAGGACGCCTGGATAGCCCTTTGGCACCATAGTTCTTCCTGGGCGTCTTCGAGAACTTTTTTTCGCCCTGCGAATTGATGAAGGGGGTCAAGCAACTTTGAAAGTGCTTCTTTCTGACCCCCTCATAGGCGCTTTTTATGCGCTGAACTGTAGAGAGGCTCACATTCGATATGCTGGACGTCTCCCTGATGCTCTTTTGCGCTTGGAGTAGCTCAATAGCTTTCTCTCGCTTTTTGTTCTCATCCTTTCTTGGCTGTGTCTTCTTTTTGAAAGCCACGGCTTGAGACCGCATTGAAGGGGGCATTTTCCACGCACATTCGCGTTTGGAGAGATCTATGGAACGCGCGCAGTCGGTATATGATGTCTGGAAAGTTTTGGCGCAACCAGAACACTCGTTTACTTGTTATGACTAAAAATGTGAACGTGTTGCATAGAAAAAAAGTGTCCCAAATTAAGCCCTGTCCCAAATTGAGCCCCTGAGAACGGTACCCTTTTTTCTAGTTTTGCGGCGTCAGTACACTGTAGTCACTATTTTGGAGTAAGTCTAATTACGGTACCTGGGTGTACCGCAGCGCATGAGACCGCACACGTGGCGCACACGTGGCGGATCAGGTCGCTTTCGTTTCATCGTAGATCTACACCTCGCGCGTCAAAAACTACGCCAGATGGTCCTTTTTTTCTGTCTCCATAAAACGCTCGGATCTCAATTTCCCCGACCAGCCAGTGCCGTCAGTCACGACATCACAACGTCTGGCTCTTTCTCGCTTCTTGTACATAGCTCATCAAGGAGTTTTCTACCACTCGGAAAAGAATCAGATGCCTTGCGCCTCCAAGCAAAAGTCAACCTTCACCGACGTCGCCTCCGGCAGGATCGACAGAGAAGACAATGAAGTTCCAAATTCGAATACGCTCTTTTTCGTTCCACATTTCGTAGCGAATCGCTTGCCTAATCACAATTTCCGTTCTACCGGTGTCTCCTATCCGCGTTGTCCTCAACATTCCTTTCACTTCAGGAACCACCTCTGTGTGGGGGGCACGTCCCTGTTGCAAACGGCGGGTAAACTGTCATCTATCCGCGACTCTTCCCCGACTCGCAGAAAGCGCGCATCTCTTCCAACATTCATGCTCACTGTGGCAGATTCTGATTCTGGTCGAGATGCCCTGCAGCCTTCGTCGCAAGTTCAGGATCTGCCCAAGCGACCTATTCGTAGGCCTCTTGGCCGTACTAACGGCGAAAGTTCAGCGCGTAGCTCTACGAAATCCCCATCACAGACTAGCGAAGCAATGCGGTTGCAAGGATCTGAATGCTTGGCAACCGGGGATTTCACACAAGCAAAACGTCTGTTTCAACGTAGTGTTGATGTCGATCCGACAAATGGTCGGGCTTGGCAAGACCTCGCAACGGCTGTTGAACGCTCGTCGCAGGGGAGCCGGCTTGACAAGGTGAAAGTATTAGAAGATGGCCTTCGACACAACCCATCAAATCCGTACTTATGGCAGTCGCTAGCAGTCGCTAATCTTCGAATGTCCAAATTAGAGGAGGCATGCCATCATTGTCAACAGGGTCTACGAAGAGATCCTTCCCACGCCTCGCTCTATGTAACATGGGCAACTGCGGAAGAGAAGCGATTTGATGTGGCAACAGCTCGAGGGATATACGAAAAGGCAGATGAATTCGCCACACCGGGAGCGAAACTGTATCATTCGTGGGGCCGTATGGAGCTGGGACAAGGAAACAAAGCGCGAGCTCGTGAGCTTTTCGAGAAAGGCCTTGAGTGTGATTCTCGAAATCATTACATATGGCATTCATTAGGTTCTATGGCGAGAGCGGATCACGAGGCTGGTCGTGCTCGCGATTGCTTCGCGAAGGCTCTTCAATCGGATATGAACAATGTTGTCGTGCTAGAAGAGTGGGCTAAACTGGAGGCATATGAAAAAAATTACGGTCTTGCTCGGTCTCTATTCTCACGTGGAGCAGCGGCAAACAGAAGAGATGTTCGCATTCTTCACAGTTGGTCCCTCTTTGAGTATCAGGTAAGTTACGTGCATGCAGGATGCAAAAAAACCCTTGAGAAATCATCACTGACAATTTCTTCGCCATCAATCTCCACATCACATCGTCTTTCCGGCAGATGAGATCTTATCAAAGAGCAAAGGAACTCATTCGAAGTGCGGTCCGCATATCTGACAGAGACTCCATATTGTGGAATCACTATGCCAAAGTTGAGGCTGCACTCAAGAACTACCCCAGGGCTCGTGCCCTGTTCAACAGAGCATGTGACGTGAATCCTACGGATTGGTACGTACTCACTGATAAGAGGCTTTCTGGAGTGAGAGGCTCATCAACTTCTGACTGTTTTGCTTCATATGTTGGGCATTTATCAAACGGTTCTGTTTACATGGTCCGTTGTTGACTATAACAATTCCGGTTTCAATACCATACTCTAGGCAATCCTGGGACAACTGGAGCGCGTTGGAACACAAACTTGGGAACAATAAGCAGGCCGCAACTTTGCTCCAGGAGGCTTTTCGGGTTCGGTTCAATGCAAAAGGTGCTTTCACGGTCCTTGCGAACAACATCTCAGACGCACCGCCGACTTTAAATCCCATGGATTCGTAACATACTCTTAACCAGCGTAGTACAAAGTACAGAGTTGTGCAAGCCTTCCGCGAATGTCGCAGGTACACTTGTTCAAAGCTTCCGCTGTGGTTGCAATTATTCATGGTACGTTCAAAACAGTTTCCAATGTAGACATGCCCATCAGAAGCTGCGGGCCATGCGGGGGCTTAGTTTGTTCTTGGGTCATAATGCGCCGGTACGACGCTTGGACGGCAGTAGTGTGTGGTGCACTGCGGAATCGTCAACAGGTCTGCTTCGCTTATGAGGTGTGAAAGCGGGAGAAGAGGTTGCCGAATTGGGTATTGCTGGTTGGGTTCTTTCAAATCCGTGGACCTGCGCATCAGGACCATCAGGCGTCTGGACTTCAAGCGGGGCAAAACACCCGTTGATATGATCCTGCTCGTAGAGACAAAAGTGCTCGTTCCAAAGAGAAAGAAACGAATTTGAAGTCTGGCCATTCTTTGATGAGAGCATACTGTAGGCTCGATACACTCTTGTATCACGCAAAGCTTCGTACAAGTTTGCGCCGTAGGAAAGTTCCTGGACGGCGTCTACCACTTTCGGCAAAGACTGAAAGTATTCGATCCGCCCCTTCGCTACGTCAAGCTCTGCACGGTATTCATCGTCCTTGCTAATACAACCTCTGTTCACCGAACCAATAAGGTGTCGACCCGAAGTCCGTTCTATGCGATGGAATTCTGGAAGACTTGAAACAGCAGCCAAGTAGTTTTCCGTGTAATCGGGCTCAAGTGATTCACCAGGAATTTGTACGTCTTTTTCGAAATATGCGTCTGAGACGTGTGGCAGAAGCAAGGATGGTGTGTGACGGCGTTTCCTTCGAGCAATCAAAATGTCATCGATTGTACCCACGACAGATAGAAAATATACGTGAATATCCGTCTCTGTCGAAAAGTTATATACCCTGTTGATTCCCTGTGACGTCGCCGTTTCGTTCCACAGGGATTCCAACACCAGGATGTGCGAAGAATGAAGAGCTCCCCAGCCAGCTTCTTCACAGAAATCAACGGCAAAGCCAACAGGAGCAAGTAGAACAGCCCCGGATGTACAGTTGTAAAAGTTGTTGATCTGAACAATTCGTGCCTCCTCTTCAGACAATAGGTCACAAAAAAAGACTTCGCATTCAGTGCAATTTGCTTGGATAGCCGCAATTACTTCTTTTTGTACTTCGGGCATTGCACAAAGGATGACAAGCTTGCCGTTCGACTGTGCTGTGGCGTCGCACATTCTGATCATGGCCTCAAACTTTGCGTACTTGATAGAAGCCGTAACTTTTTTCTGAATCACTTTGTGCAATTTCTTGAAGACGGCTTGAACACAAGGCACCTTTCTTGCGATTTCGTCTTGTGGTTCTTCATTATCTAATCGCGTGCACAAGAGCTGCAGCAATGCCAATATGCTAGTCGAAGCGAGCATGAGAACGTGCATGGCCACGTAGTTACTGAGCTCACCCTTCTTCCTCGAAGCCAGCACCAACTTGGCGATGTCGTCATATATTTCCCTATGCGCTGGAGAAAGTTTTAAAAATATCGTGGTCTCTCTCAATTTGTGACCCCTGCTGCTCTCGACACCACGATTTAGCGTTTCTCCGTCCACTTCGTGAACTACGTATTGAAACATCATCTCTAATCCTTTTTCAATTGGGGATACTTGCCGATTTTCACCAAGGCATCTTGTATTCATGTTGCAATGGATTAACTTACTGAGAAACACTCGCAAATATTCTTCCAGCGAACCAAGAAACTCTGGCACAGCCCAGTCGATGATGCTCCAAAATGGAACCATGTTATTGATCCGCGGTAGGTTGGTAAGTGCGAGGCGCGACTTCGTTTTGATTCGGTTCAGTGAACGTCGTAGAGCCGGTTGCAATGTGAGAAGGCGGGAGGCTTCATCTAAAATGACGATTGAGGGCCCTGGACGACAAATCAAACGAATCGTTGCAGCCCTCTGCTCGGTTGACGACGATGGTGCGTACAAAACGTCACGGTACACATCAAAAGGACACAAAAGCACACCGCCCTGTTCGTTCCATCGCTCAGCGTCTTGCGCCCACGTTCCAGACTGCAAAATAGATACGGAAACACCACGACAACACTTCGCTGCTGCCATCCATCTATTGACCGAACAGCGGGGACAAAATATGACTATTCTTTTGTGCTTATGTTGAGGTTGAGCATTGACAAGATAGCAAAACGTTAAAACCAACAAGGAACTTGGATAGCCAATTGGTGGATTGAAAACGGCTCCTGCGCAGGTGTCAGCGATCATATAATGCCAAAGATACCGCAAGGCATCCAGATGTATCTCGCAAAGTTCACCACTTTTGTCATGCAGCTTTTTCAAAGACCTGCAATAATCAACGGGAAGGCGAATTGTGCCATCTTTGCCTTTCCAAATGCAGTAGTACTTATCATCTTCGGAATTTCGCGGGGGAAACCCCTTACGGCTGTTGATTAACTGTTTCCAGCGATCTCTTACGTCTCCAGAGAGGCTTTCTCTCCCTGAAAACATGGGACTGGTTATCTTAGGAATTGGTTCTCTTCGTGGAGAGGGAGATTCTTCTTTGATCTGGATGACAGGTACGCTCTGGACCTCACCCGGTATGGTGATGACCTCGGGCGTATTGCGTGCCTCATGGGACGGTTCCACTCTTACTTCTCTACTATTTACATCGGTAGCGCCTTGCGGTGCGGCTTGTGCTTGACCAGCCCCCTCCACAGTTGCACCATGCGGTGGCAGGTGACTTTCACGAGTGGCCTTCAATGTCCTCATCTTACGGCTGTATGCATCGTTGTACAATCGCAAACAGTCCCCTGCAAAAGATATTGAATCTGGAATGCGATTCCGCATAAGGAATTCCAATAGCTTGATGAGACGTCTGGAGGGGTGCCGTGATGGGATTCGTTGGTCGTTTGCGAGGCGATGAAGAGAGTCCAAGAAGTCAGAAGGATAAACAGGCGGATCTCGCTGTGTGTCTTGCTGTGAAGTAGCAAGATCTTTCTGGTCTGTTACTTCGCCGAAATCAGGTGGAGCACGTGAGTGGGATGGTTGCAAGGGCGGCGTTTGTTTGAGAGGAGGAATTGGAGGGTTTGTACGGGAAGAAGTGGCTTGCACAGTTCGGAGAGGGTTGGGGGGAATCAACACATTAGCGGTGTGAATACTAGGGACAGTTGAGGTCGAAAGCGCAGCAGAAGGCACCCATACAAGTGGAGATGTATCTGCAACATGAGGGGAGGGACGATGAGGTTGTCTCCGCGGTAGTACAGGTGGGGTGGTCGGATTGTTCGCGGTCGCACCGGAAGCAGATGGTGCACCGTTTGATCGGGCCGCGGAAGGACGCCTCCTTGGCTGAAACACTCCCATTGTTAGTCAAGCCTTTACACGAGATTGGGAACTATATGTGTAGAAATGCTCATGTGTTAGAGCTGATACACTTGAAAAGTAGTGTGACGATGGGCCGGTGCGTGGATGGGAGAGAATTTTCCTTTTTGATGTTTGTGAATAGCTCTAAGCTGTAGAGCTCCTAAGTTTTTGTTGCTCAACAGATGGCAGCGGATAACCCTCATGAGTGGTCATCTGGACGAATTCGGAACTAAGGCACCGCTGCGCACACTTAATTTCAGTGGAAAGTATGGAGTGTTGAGTACACGTGTATATCACACTGGCTCTGGATCTACTGCAACCCTTTAATTAAACGTAATTGGTTGATGACTAAGGACAGCCTCCTTGGCATTACAGTATAGGCGTATTCGATGCACGGTTATTGTACAGCTCGCAGCAAGAATTTTTCGCTTGTCCCATATCTACTGTCCTTCTGTAAGCACCACCAAGTACAGTATGATAGGTTGGCAAGTAGATTCCTCCAAAGACGAGCAAGAAGTGTGACAATTTATCTCCGGTGAGAGGTTTATTAGCGACCTTCGCTTAAGCCCAAGCACCCAGTGCCTCGCAGACTTTCAACCGAAAACAAGCCCTGTTTCTTTCTGCTGATCATCCACGTAGACTCATGAGTCAGGCATCGCCTTCATTGAGTAAGTGGCTTTCCTTCCAGTTACTACTTCGCAACAGCTCTAGGCGGAGTACAAACCCATAGGATACAACAACGTCAACACAGATTTGCAACTCAGTCTGTCACGATGACAACTATTGACCGTTTGGGCCTTCTTGGAATTCGAAGCTATGGCACAGATGATGAAACATTCATCAAGTTCTACAAGCCCCTCACCATAATTCTCGGTCGCAACGGGAGCGGAAAGAGTACAATCATTGAAGCTGTAAAGATGGCTACCACTGGTGACCTCCCGCCAATGGTAGACAATGGCGCCGCATTTATACACGATCCCCGAGTACACAATGAAACCGAGACTAAAGCAAAAATTCGTCTCTTATTTACCAACGTCCGTGGCGATCAGTACGTGGTTTCAAGGCATTTTCAACTCTCTCTAAAGAAAGGGCCTCGCAGCATTGGGTATAAAACAGAGTTCAAGACTATTGACCAAACCGTGAAGAGAATGGATGGCGGTGCAGCATCCTCCTTCCGATGCGCGGACCTGAACGCCTTACTACCAGAGATTATGCGCGTCACGAAGCCCGTACTCAACAATGTCATATTCGTTCACCAAGAAGATTCCTTATGGCCGCTAGGGAAGTCTCAAGAGCTGAAGTTGAAGTTTGATCAAATTTTCGCTGCCACTCGGTACACGAAAGCCCTTGATACTATCCGCAAGCTCAGAAGAGAGCAGGCTGCAGATCTGAAAACCGTCAAAGTAGAACTGCTGCACTACGAGGACAAAGTCAAAGCATTAGAGAAAGTGCGAGGTGAGGTCGATGAGACTAGGGTGAAGCATGATGAACTCCAGCGAGGGGTTGACACTCTCGACAACACTATTGCAGGTTTGGCGACAGATAAACAAGCAGCGGAACTGACCGCTCAAGAGTACAATGAGTGTCGGTCGAAGCTAACAGAGTTAAACGTGGAGCGCGAGCTTGTGGAAAGGTACAAGTCCGAAAACCTTTCGAAGATGAGCATGCATGTACCAGATATGAGTGATGAAGCTCTCAATTCTGAGATAGATGACTTGAAACGCTTACTGACAGGTGTCGAGGGCGAGCGAACAGAACGTTGGAACCGAATTCAAAAGTTACGAAGCCATCTCGAAATGAAACGCGAGGAAGTCAAATCCAGACAGAGTCGGAAAGGCACACTCGAACAGGTTGCCAAGGAACAGTCCAATCGAGTCTCGCGGTTGGAATCCATGAAAGAAGAGTTAGATTCCGCTGATTACTTCAGGATGACGAAGGTCTCCCACAAAGAACCTCTTTCCCTTCCTCCTCGAACTGCAAGGCTACAAGAGTGGACGGATGCGATCAGTAACCTACATAAAGAAGCTGAAGAACAATTCAGATTGACGTCAGAAGATTGCAACATGAAACTCGACGCAGCTACTAACAATTTGAATAATGCTAAGTGGCGCGTTCGGGAGGGCCAGTCGACTTATGAGCGAAAAACTGAAGAGGTCCGGGTGAAGAAAGCAAGATTATTCGATGTTCGGCTCATTTTACGAGAGCTCAGTGATTCAAATACTTCCTTGAAAGAGGCGGAAGGTAGGCTTGGGGCTGCGAAAAATGCCTTGAATGAGAAGAAAAGGAACGCAGCCATACCGAGAATCGCTGCAGAAATTCACTTCAAAAAGAAAGAAGTCGTCACGTGCACAGAAGAGTTAGACGGCTTGCGGGAAGCCCGGCAAAGACTGCAGGACTATCAGAATGAGCACGCCAAATATGACATTTTCAGGGACTTGGAGAAAAGAAAGAAGACACGAATGGAGGGAGTCGTTGAAGATTTTACGGATCTGATTGCTTCTGCTGTCACTGAGCTATGCCTCGACAAAGAAGAAACGTCACTGCTCTTGAACGGAATGCTTCCGAGCAGTACCAATATAACGCTGGCTCATGCGGACCGTTTAAGAAATAGCATTTTGGAAGCTACTGACGACATGCTCTCGCGGAAGGATGCGTCTATTCGACAGGCAGAGCGATATCTCAGTATTGCGAATGCGAATCTGAAATCGGCCTCCCTCCGAAAGGCAGAGGCGACAGATCAGTTTGAGGGAATATCACAGCGGGTCAAAGACATGTCAAGCAAACTTTCGGAAGCGTCAGCTTCTATCGGTGCACTTCCGAAGGCTGTCATCTCCGTGGAACCAGTCCTGAAAGTTCTTCGAGAAAGTCTTACCCTGTCTGGTTCAGCTCCATATGCACTTCGGAAGGAACATCTATCTGTTGTCCAGCAAGCGGTGGATGCGGCGGAGTTGGCTGTAGTTAAGGCGAATCAGAAGACCTCCCAACTGGAAAGCGGAGCACTGTTAGCTGAGGATGAGTTAGAAACTTTTGAACAAGATCCGAAGCATCGGTGCCCAGCCTGTGGATTGGGATCGTCAAAGAAGGTGGACGACATGCGAAGAAATTTGAAGAGTCGCATCCAATATCTGAAAGACCCAGAAAGTTCTAAAGCTGCTGCGCGGGAGCTGATAGAACTTGACCACTTGTCGCGTACTCTAAAGAGCACGCAGACAACGGGGTTAACGGCCGTGGCTAATTTGCTTACGTACGATGCAGCGGAAGCGAAGCTTTTGGAGTCGAACAACGCTTTGAAGGAGTGCGAGAAAAAGGCAAGAGAAGCGGAAGCCGCACTAGGCGACTTACAGGCAAGATTCGGCGTGGGGTCTGCCATGGATCAAATTTGTTCAAAGCGTTTAGAGTTGAAGCAAGTATGCGTTGATTGGAAGCGTGCCGCCAATGATGTTGTGACCTTGAAGGCTGAGTTATCAGCTACCTCGAGCGATGCTCGATCGCTTTCTAAAATTGATGAGGACATTAAAGGCGGCGAGGACAGAATGAAGAATCTACTGGACGATATTGACAAGAATTCTCGGGCCTTGGAACGCGAAAGAGATAACCTCCACCGAATAGAAAATCGATTCCATGCTTGCGAGAAGCAATGTTTGAACCTGCACATCGCAGCAGAGGATCACATGCGCCTCAAAAAGGAAAAGGAGGAGCTTTCAAAATTCATTCGTGAGACAGAGTTGGAGACGGAAACTCTTCAAGAGAGTCTGAATTCATTGCAGCTAGCATTAGGGCATGCCGAAGAAGAACAAGTCACAACTCGAGTAGAAAATGACTTGACTCTGAAAGAAGCTAACGCGGTTCTGTCCAAGAGAAATGTTGCGCTGCAAAGGTGGAATGATTGCGTGACCAGGGTCGAAGCATTCAATCGGTCAAGGAATGCCGATGATCTTAAAAACATCGTTGCCTCGCTTCAATCACTCGAGCATGAAATCGAGTGTCTCGAAAATGATCTGCAGGGGCACGAAAATGAACAAGACACAGCGTCTACATCGAAAGAGGATATAGAGTCCAAAATTCGAAACCTCCGAGATAACCAAAGCTTTCGGATTGACGAGCGGAAAGTTCAAGTCATTAATCGAAGTGCGAAGCATATACAAGATGATATATCCTCATTAGAGCGGGCGTCAGGAGGTAATCCCAACGACAAAGTCAAGGAACTGACCGCTAGAATAAATTCGAGAAACGAAACAAGAGCCAATATTATCGGGCAGAGGCAAGCCATCCTCAATCAATATAAGGTAAAGAAGAAAGAAATGACTCATGCAGAAGAGCAAGGAAGCAGAGGCAAGTTCGATGAAGCTCGGATCCGAAAACAGACGATGGAACTCGCCTCAAGTGATTTGAACAAGTATCATCGCGCGCTGGACCAAGCTCTCATGGCGTTCCACACCTTGAAAATGAATTCTATAAATCGAACAATCAAGGAACTCTGGCAACAGACATATCGTGGGAATGACATCGAAGAAATCGAGATTGTTTCGGATCATGGAGCCCCTCGTTCAAACACCACAGGAGCTCCGACGCGGACATTTAATTACCGAGTGCAAATGCGCCAAGGACAGGCCACTTTAGACATGAGAGGAAGATGTAGCGCGGGGCAGAAAGTGTTAGCATGTCTCGTTATCCGCTTGGCTCTTGCAGAGAGCTTTTGCACAGATTGCGGAATCTTGGCTTTGGATGAACCAACGACTAACCTTGACAGAGAAAATATTGAAAGCCTCGCCAAAGCGCTAAGAGCCATCATTGAGAGTCGGAGAAAGCAACGAAGTTTCCAACTAGTTCTGATCACACACGATGAAGAGTTTATAGATTTGATTGGAGCTCGAAACTTCTGCAATGAGTTCTTTATGATCTACAAGGACAAGCAGGGCATATCTCAAGCACGTGTTCAAGATTTACGAGAGATGTAAAACGAACATCTGACATCTCGACCGATGTCCATTTGGTTCGAGTTGAATGAACTTGACCTGCCCCTCTACTGCATAGCAGGTCGCTAGATGCAAACGATGGATGGGAAGAGAATGTGTTGCTGATCCCATATCACAATAAATATCCTCTAGTGGCTATCGGACCATTGTTCTCGTATCGTATGGACATTTTTCGGCTTAATTTTTTCTTGACTTGCACTTTCTCGACTAGAAAGAAAAAGACCCCCCCACCACAGTACTTGACTTGTACCTTGGGACCAGAAAAAAAGCTTTGTGAGAATGGCATGTTCTTCCTGGTCGTTTTTAGCTACGTCTGGAAAAGAAGCTTTCTTATACCACCTTAAAACCGGATGCAAAATAACTTTGAAACCAAAAACGCCAGTTTAAAAATGGGAACTACCCTTTGAAGGGTAGATACTCAATCTGATATGCCGCTCAAACGCCTGATACTGTATCCCGGCGTTCTACAAGGTGCACAGATCCAGAAAAACCGTTGAAAAGTACCCTTACGAAGGGTAATCTCATACGGGATCAGTTAGTTGTATGATATGAAAAGGAGCTACAGTACCCAAGAGTACAGTACGGGGTGGTATCTATGCTACTGTACATGTGGCACATTCGCTGACCGGGAATCCCACTTCGTTTTCCATCAACTGTTGATGTCAACTGTCAACAGTTGACATCAAGACCGGTCGATCGGGCACTACTGTGATCAGGCGGATGTGGAACTCGTGCAAAACTCACACGCCCCCAGTTTTCGGTATGATGTGAGTTTGGCCAAACGCGTTGTCTGGAAAATTTTCGTTAAGAAAACATGAGCAAACACGCCGCCGAAACACGCGTTTTCGTAACTTTACGGACAACCTTTGTACATGCATTGGAACAACTCGTGACCAGACATCTTCCCCTCAGCACACTCGTGAATTACAAAACTCGTTTTGTCATGAAGATGCCCGCGATTGATTTTCTGCAACATCCTTAACAAGGAAAGCGAAGGTGTGGGTAAAAAAAACTGTTGCATTCAAAGGTGTACTGAGCATGAAGACTTCCATTGCAACCGAGATTGCATCAAGGAATACCTTCATTGCGTAACGTCAAACGCGACCATGCGTAATGTTCCATTGGTCTTTTCTGATGTGAACCCCAAAAATAGTAACACTCTTAATGAGCGGAGTAAAGTGCAAAAAGAGTACACTGCCTCTGAGCAACACTCGATATGCCCCTCCAATGGTGCTTGTCCATTGAGGCGACGGGAGAATCAATATCATGCGCTACTCTTGCCCTTTCCCATTTGAACGTTAATCATGACACAGTTTCTTCTCGTTCGTCTAGGAGTGATACCTTCTCGATGCTAAGGCTCTCGCTAACTTCCGGAGCTTGTTGCCTTAAAGAACCCAACCCAAGTGTTTTCACGCACACCTGCGCACCAGTACTTTCCTTTGGCCTTTTCAGTGGTAAGATGCGTGCGATTAGTTCCAAGTCTGTTGGAGATACATACGCTTTGCCAGTTTGTTCTGTAATGTACTGATTGTCCGCAAATGACCCCAAAATGGGCTAGATCTTCACATTGCACTACAGGTTCATCCCCCAAATGCGTACCTCGTTCAGTACCAGTGAGAAAACAACCAATGTCTTTGCTCACAAGCCTTGAGCCCTTAGTCCGGGTGGCAAGCATGGCGTAGTCTCGCCTGTTCAGGCCGAAAAAGTTCGAGACTTGCGACTGTTTTGTTAGTATCATTTTCCCACGAACGGCGTTTCTAACCAGATTGGGCTCACTCGAAAATAGGCTGAAAATTCCAGGCACCGTTAGCAGGAGCAGCGCGAGTATGAAAAAGGCAGATTCAAACCTCTCCATAAAGTTTGTGCGATCATCATAAACAGCAGTCAAAACTGTGGCCGCAACCGCTACAAGTAACAAAAGAAGGCATGCAAGGAGGCGGTGAGGTGCCGGCACGAGCAATCCCTCGGGAAGCACAATAACACACGTCGAAATGGCCTCTAGTTCTAACAAGCGGTCGAAAAAGTCTCTGTCAAACGAGCCATTGACAACACCGCACCCTTTTTGATTTTCGAGAATGACAAAAGATTGTTTTGCGAACAAGGCCTTGAGAATTGGGAATGAGGAACGATCTCCATACTTTCTATAATCAATGCCGTTTTCCATCCATATGACGCCATCAGGTCCCGGCCCAAGCAAGCTTTCCAATGTGATATTATGCCTCAAACACAAGAGTCGCGCTTTCACTTCCAAAGCGGGGTTCTCGAAAAAAGAGATTTTCAGAAAAGCACGTGCATCGAAGACCCCCTGATCTTGCCAGGGCATAATAACAGGACTATCACCGACTGAAGATCCATCTCGGGGCTCCCCATCACGAACTGCTGAACCGCGAGTTAGGTTGTAGGGGATGTGAATCGGTACTTTCCGAATCACGAAGGGTGAAGCTGCAGAATAGCGAATACAGGTAAAAGTGCCCAATGTGTTGTAATGAGAAGCGGCGTCTTGCTCAGGTTGCACAAGCCCAGCTGTTTCGTTGGTGCCATGAAAAATGGGCGGGGTGTCGGCTACGTCTGCCGAATCCTGCGTCCCAAATTGTTGCATTTACCCAGACTTACGGATAACCCAAAATGTGACGTTGAGGGAGACCCATTCGCGGTCAGAAGCTGATTAACATTTAGAACATTCCATAGTTGTGAACGTCAGGATGACCTCACACCGCGCGAAAGCCCTTGCCCAATTTTCCAACCACCAAAAAGTTTAGACCAAAGTACCCTTCCTAAGAGCAACCCCACCGCGCACATCTACAGTCACCATCAAAAATATAGGACCAGTTGGGGGCCAAGGTTCCACCAAAGGACGACGGGTCTTAGCTCTGTTGTAAATAAAGATGTAAGGTATATGATAAGGTACGCATTAAGTTAAACAAACGGCATACACCGGCATACATCGATGGTGTAAGTAAAGCGACGCTAAATTAAAACAAAGGACAGCTTACAGTTATAACGCCATTTACAGTAAATGTTTACTCCGTAAAATTCCTGAGTAAACATTTACTCGCAATCAGATTAAAATTTACCCGGTTTCGAGTTGATGGTTGCGAAAAATGTTTACTCCTTAACATTCCCGAGTAAACATTTACCCGCAACCAGGTTAACCTTTACTGTGCCTTTAATGGCTTACGAGACATGTCATACAGTCATTATAATCTGAGTGACATGTGATTGTTTATTCGACGATATGATATCGAGTATAGGTTTACTGTTCCTCGCTTTGCTTGACAGTTAACGTTTACTTACGGATAAAAGCGCGCGAAGCCGGAATAATCCTCTCGTATTGCTGCGAACAGTTCGATTTTTAGGTTCCATATAAAAAGGGACCCGAAGTTTTTTACATCGAGCGCCCACCATCATTCTCACCGACGTCACCCTTTTGTTTTCTTGCGCGTTGGTTTTTTCGAATTCGTCACTCTTTTGTTTTCTTGCGCTTTGGTCTCTTTCAAACTTGACCGCTCGTTGTTTTCAAGAACGGGTGTGGTATGTGTCGCTCTGTGTTTCGTTTTCTAGACAGACAAATCGGGGATCTGACATTTCAACTGATTTTTTAGCCTCGGAGTTGTGTCTGACCGACATGTGCAGACAGGAAAAATAGCGCGATCTGCGTCCGTCGAGGCCGAGAGGACAGAGTCGACCCCTCACGGGGTCGATCGCCAGGTGAGAAATCTGACCTTGGCGGGGCTATAGCTACAGCGGGTGAGCCCGCTGGGACCTTCGGTACGCGTCAAGAAGGGGAGCCCTCGGCAGAAAAAGAAAGCCTCAGAGGCGTGGAGCCAACTCAAAGTGGCCCCACTTCTGCAACAAGTATTTCGGAGCGCATATAGTGCACGAAAGGCACAACCGCATCCTTACAAGCTGGGGGATTCAGTATGGTTGGACAAAGTTTTATTCAAAGATATTGTTGCTAGGGTTCAAAAATCGAGCAAGTTGGGAGCCAAACGTTTCGGGCCCTATACGATTCAGGAGCTTATTGGAAGGAATTCTCTCCGACTACAGCTTCCTACTAAGTCCCAGATTCATCCTATAGTTCACGTCGAACATACCAGGCCGTATCGTACCCAGCCTTCAGATCTATAGGTTCAAGTCACGCCAAGGCCCGTTCCAGTTGTGTGCAAGGATTGCAGCGTCGAATATACGGTACAGGAAATACTATCACACAGGAAACGGGGAAGAAAATTTCAGTTTCTTACCCTCATGAAGGGCGCTCCTAGGCATGAGGCAGCGTGGCAACCCACTGAGGATTTCATCGACACAAATGGAACCGTCACATCTGTATTTCTGGACTACATTCAGCATCATAACATTCTGATGCATTTGCATTGACGTGGTCGTCAATAGAGGAAGGTGACAATAGTGCAACAAGTATTTCGGAGAGCATTTCGTGGCAGATTATTAAGACAGGATTTCGTGGCAGATTATTACTTCTCTGTGTACCTGTTAGACCAATAATGATAGGCCGGGTTTGTAGTATAACCCCCCCTGGGGCTTTTTAGATTAGATCAGCAACGGATCCAATACTGTAGAGCCTCGGGCTCTTCAGTACTACCGCACGTGGCCACGTGTACCCCTCGGGTACAGGGCGCACGCGTGCACACGTGCACACGTGTACCGCGCGGGACGGAAGCGCGCGCATACACGTGTACTGTCAGCCACGATGGCTGACCGTATTACAGTACGGTCCGATCCGTGCTACAGTAGACCGCTACAGTACTTCGGTACTGTAGTCTTATAGGTTGTTTTGTATATTAAATATGGAGCGGACTGGCGACGGTGGAGGAGGATAGGCACAGACTTGTCACCCACCGACCGTCAACGTCCGACTTCGCGCTTATTCTAAGATAGCGCTCACTAACTACCTTAGAGCGGCACTGAGCGCGGGTTGAGGACGCGCGCGGTACGCCCACGAGTCGGCGCCGCCTCCGCCCGTCGGTACTGGATCGTTACCCAGTACCGCGCCGGGGCGTCGAGGCGTCGAACCGCTCGCGCGTACCGGCGTCCTCCCCGTTCCCGCTCTACCACGCTACCCGGGCCCGCTGCCCGGTGCCGTTAGCTGGTGTCCCGCTTCACCCCCGTCTTCTCGTTCGGACGGGGTCCACGTCGAGCTGTGCATACACCCCTATCGCTGGGGGTGTTTATGCTACAGTGGTCTCCCGACCTAGAAGACCCTGGAGTCCGATCTCCGAGAAGACTTCCGCTTCCCTCCGCGAACCGATCGCGTCGAGATGAGCCAAGAGCTCGAGCCCTCGATCCGCTCAGAAGCGGCGGATCTGAGTCCGGCCGCTGTGCAGTCCCCATCCGCCCCGTCGGGCGACGGTGACGCAGTTCCTCGTGACCGCGAACCGTCGCTCGGTTCCTCCGAGGAAAGAGCGGCGGCGATGTTCGAACGCATAGCCGAATACATCGAGGAAGTCCGTACTTCCCTTCGGATCGATGTATCGGACCATGTATACACTCGATGTATGGCCGAACTCCGCTCCTTGCGTGAAGGGAGGTTCGATAGAGTGACGCAGTCCTTAGAGAATCTCCGAGCACTGATCGACGAGTTACACTCGCGGATAGTGATCGTCGAAGACTCCCGTTTCGTCTCGCCCGGACCGTCCGGGCAAGGTCGCCCTGAGAGGCCGACCTCGGTGAAACGACCCGAGGACCGAATCTCTCCGTCGGCAGAGCAATTGGGTGCGTTTGCGCACCTCTCCGCTGAGCTCGACGCCACTCGTCGGCGTGCTCGTGACATGGAACGTACCATGGCCGAAAGGCTACCCGGTGCCCCCTCGAGAGGGCCCGGTGGTACCGTACCTCCGAGCGCCGCCGCCCCCGAAGGTTGGCGTCCGACTGGTGCCGCTACCAGTCGGACTGCAGAAGGAAGCCGTCCTCCGATAGACGCGAACTTCGCGTGTGAGACCCAAGCCTTGCCGCCTATAGCCGGAAGTAGGCGGCAAGTGGACCGCGTATCGTACGCGGACGAAAAGGACCGTGGAGGAGCCGCCCGCGGATCCGATGTTCTCCGTCGATCTCCGCTGGGGCAGCTACCCGCCGGCGAGTTACGCCGAGCCTCCAGGTCCGGTAGACGTCCGTACGCTACCGGTTACCTCCTTCGGCACGCTGGGTCCCGCTGAACCTGGGCTCGAGCCAGTACATACGATGATCCAAGAGTTCAGCGCCGTTGCTGACTATCGTATGTACCGCTTGGATAACACCTCGAGGCTCGTTACCTCGGGTGATGCGGGACGGATCGCGAAGTACGTCCAACGCTGTCATGGGATCCGTCCCACGATGCGCAGCTTCGACGGTACCGACCCGATCCAGCTGCTGCCGTTTTTGAAGGATATCCGAATCACCTTCAACTCGCAACACCTGACCGAAGGTGTTGCGGTACGAGTCCTCGCGCACTTCCTCGAGCGCGACGCGGAGCGCCTGTATACGAGTTATACGATGCGTGGCCTCCGCGCCGGCCAGCTCCATGACGACGTGAGCTGGCCGGGGCTCGTGAATCAATTCTTGAAACGCTACCTCACGGACGACGTGTTAGGTGAAGCGTACGACGCTGTCGCTACGGCGCGACAGCAATCGCATGAGACGGAAAGCACGTTTGCTGACCGACTCGAGACTGCCGCGTTCCGATGCACGGCAGTCTTCTCCGAACAGTCCCTCGCGCACTACTACGTGCGGGGACTTGCACCGGCAACCCGTGCGGCAGTATCCGAAACTGTGCAAAGGCTGCCAGGCAGTCAGAAGACCGATCTTCCGACCATCCGCCGTATCGCCACGGCGGAAGGTACAACGTACCGCGCTCGGCGCCGTTTACCTCTGCCGGATTCGAAACCGGCAGGGAGGGGTGGCAGGACTACGAAGTCCGCCGCGACAAGTTCGCCCGCCTCGACCCTCCACATCGGGGAGGATGAGTGGCAGGCCGACCCTGTCCTCATTACGCAAGGAGCAGGACCCGTGGGGGCACGAACCCCCTCACCGATGTCGACCGGAGCGACATCGAGTTACGCGACCGCGTTCGCGGCCACTCCAGGAGTGGCAAGGGGTACGGACCCCCGGGTCGCAGAGCTCGACATATCGACCCGAGATGCAGGAGGCGAAGCGCCTCGCGTGCCCCTCCTCACCGATGAGGAGGCGCGGCACGCGGCGACCTTCGCCTCAACGGACGGCAGCGCGTACGTGTGCTGGCTATGGCGTACGTACGGGCATGCCATGTACGCGTGCCCGTTCCTGTCGCCGGAACAACGAATGTTCACGGCGTACAGGAACTACGGCTACCAGATGGAGACGCGACCCGGTGCACGTAATCTCCTCCGGCAAGCGGCGGGCGAGGGCCGTCCTCCGCGTCAAGGTTTCCCGAACCGATCGGGTGGGGGGCGCACGCATCGCCCCCCGTGGAGGCGGGTACCGTCGTAACGAAGTCGATCGTCGGGATCGACCCGCCTACCGGCAGGCGGACACAAGGTACCCCCGACAAGAAGAAAGAGGGGACCGAGACCGTTCTCGGTTACCCCAACAGGTACAAAATGCGATAATGTACCTGCAAGACTGGGTAGAGGATCCGTACCCTCTACCCACGGAGGGTGACGAAGGAGAGCCGACTCGCTTCGTCCCCCATATCCTGCGACGACCGGACGACGCAGATCAAGGCCCGGAAGTACCCGAGTACTTCGCCAAGGCCGCCGAGCCGCAGTGGGGGAATCGTCCCGACCCACGCGGCCGGCTACCCGAAGAACACCTGGCCGTCGATAGCCAGGAAGTTAGCTCCGGTAGCACAGGTAGTTCGGAAAAAGGGTAAAGACGGTTACGTTCACGCAATCGCGTGAGCCGTCTTTGACCCACGAACTAGACCCGACCCCGCGTGCTCGCCAAGGACACGGCGGGTATTGTCCGATAATACATCCCCCGCTACCGGAAGCGAGCACGGGAGCTCCTGTAATGCCGATACAGGAGGGAGCACACGTCGAGGCCTCCGAAGCCCCAACGTTAGGAGGACAGGACGCCAGGACAGCCGACGTCCCGGTGAGGCGTAACGATGGCGACGGGGGTAACGACGACCGAAAAGATTCGGTCGACCCCCTGACTCCCGCGAGCCCAAGGTCGCCGGAGAAGGGTCCGTGTCGTACGGACTCGAATAATCCGAGGGGCGTCACCGATCCGCGGACGCCCCAAGAAAGGGGGAGAAGGAAACGCAAGCGGGGCCAGCACCGAAATCGAAGGCCCCGGCGGAACGACCTCACCGATAAGGCCGCCCCGAAGGTTGTCGACGGCGTCATTTGCCTTATGACGTCGAAGATTTACAACGTCCTCGGCTCGATAGCCACAGAGGGAAATGCATTTAAACCCCGCACGATCGCCGTTGATACGTGCTCGGGGTATAATTCGGTGAGGAAGGCCGACCTTCCCCCCGATTGGACGCGTTACGTCGTTCACGACGCACCTCTGCCACGACTGGCAGGCGCGAATAGCAACCCCCTCAAGCTTTCGGCCGTCGTCCGCCTGGCCGTGCGGTTGAGGAACACGGTGTTCCAAATTCCGTTCGTAGTCGCGGACCAGCTCGCCGTGCGGGTCCTCTTCTGCACGGCCTTCATCGATACGGACGTGCGATGTATCGACATCGAAGCTCAACGAATGGAGCTACGCCAAGGCGGTTCCGTCGCCATCGTCGACGGAAAGGGGGAGTCGACTCCCCCTACCAGGCGAGACGGGCGACACACGGGTCGTCCAGACGTACGCAAGGAGGCCCCGCAAGCGATTCGGATCGCCCGCTGGGTTACCATCCCCGCGATGTCACAAGCCGGCGTGCGTGTGACAACCACGGGGAGGGGCCTCGTGTTTTTGGAACCCAAGCCCTCACTCCAACGCCGACATAGAGTGAGGCTGACCAATGGCGTCGCGGAGGTCCTACCGAATCAGACCTTCGACGTCATCGTCGCGAATTTCTCACGACGAGAAAGGAGGCTTCCGAAGCACACCGTCGTGGGATACGCGAAGCGCAACCCCTCGCGATCCTCACTCCCGAACGTAAGGTCGCCGAGGGTATCGCGCACGCGCTACACCTGACCGACTTGACCGATCAAGTCAGTGGGGTAGGAGTTGGCCTACCCAACTCCGATGATAAGACCACCGCCGGGGGCAGGGGGGTCGACCCGGACGAACGGTCACCTTTATGCCAACCGACGGCGAGGGGTACTGTACGCCCCCAGCAAAAGGAACCCGAAAATCCACCGATGGACTGGGAAAAAGAGATCGACCTGTCATACATCGATGATGACAGGCTCCGTGGCCACATACTCGAGATGCTCCGTAAGCACTCGAGTCTGTGGAGCGGTGTGCTTGGAACGATCCAAGCCACGGAGCACCGCATTCCCCTCGAACCGGCAACGAAACCGATTCGTTCTATGCCCTATTGGAAGGGCCCGGCCATGCGCGAAATGGTCGCGAAGGAGGTCAACAAGATGTTGAACGCAGGGGTTATCGAACCCGCGAGCACCGAGTGGGCGTCCCCCGTGGTGCTCGTACCAAAGAAAGACGGCTCTCTTCGGTTCAGCGTGGACTACCGGCGTCTCAACGCGAAGACGGCAGCGGATTCGTATCCGCTGCCACGGATGGACGACTGCATCGACTTGTTAGGAGATGCAGCCGTCTTCACCACGTTGGACTGCAATTCCGGTTATTGGCAGATCCCGGTCGCTCCGGAAGGCCGGGATAAGACCACGTTTACGATGCACATGGGCACGTTTCGCCACTTGCGCATGCCGATTGGACTCAAAGGGGCACCGTCCACCTTCTAACGTGCGCTCGACATAATACTCTCCGGAGTCCACTGGCAAATATGCCTCGTCTATCTCGACGACGTGATCGTGTTCTCCCGTACGCACGGAGAACACGCGCGGCATCTCGATACCGTCTTGAGCTTACTGCGGAGTTCCGGTATCTCCCTTAAGCTCAAGAAGTGCAGCTTCTTCCGACCGAAGGTGCACTACCTGGGGCACGTCATCTCCCCAGGCAAGTTGAGCGTAGCTGATACGGCGGCCGACGCTTTCAAGACGTTCACGTTCCCGAGGACGTTGACGCAAGTGCGCTCGTTCCTCGGGGCGTGTAACGTAAACCGCCGATTCGTTAAGGGGTTCGCTAAGATTGCGCGTCCTCTGACCGACATGACGAGCAAGGATTCGGATCCCGATTTCTATAACCCCACGGAGCTGCAACTTCAGGCGTTCGAGAACCTTAAGAAGTGCATGATTGCTCCGCCGATCCTCGCGTTGCCCCGGCACGGTCGTCCGTACATGATAGACACCGACGCGAGTGCCTACCAACTCGGCTGCACCTTACTTCAGGGGCACGAACAGCCGAACGACTGGCGCCCGGTGGGGTATTGGTCGTACTCACTGTCCGATAGTGAGCGCAACTACAGCGCTACCGAACGCGACTGCTTCGCTGTAGTGTGGGCCGTCCGCACACTACGGCCGTACGTACAAGGCACAAAGTTCACCGTACGGACGGACCATGACGCCCTCCGATGGCTCATGTCCCTCACGGAGAGTTCCGGAAGACTCACCCGGTGGCGGCTACGTCTGGCTGAATACGATTTCACCATTCAGTACCGCCCCGGACGCGTGCATCAGGTGCCCGATGCCCTGTCACGACTCGTGTCGCCGAAGGTCGCCGATGACCCTCGGCCCACCGTCGAGGTGGATGACGACGTCCCCACTTTGGACGGGGGCACGACAGTTCGAGACGTATCGAACGAGCTCGCGGACCACGTTTGTACCGCGAGCTGTGATCATCAGGCCGTCCATGTCTTCGTAACGACACAGAATCAAGCCGAAGCCCGAACAAGGTCGCGCTTACGGACGCGCGACGAACCGAGAGGCGACGACGAAGCCCCCGCTCTCCAAGGACCCAATTCGTTTTGGGAGGAGAACGACGAGTTCGACGCCGTCGACATCCAGCGCGCCGAAGACCCCGAGGCTGGCGCGCTCGACTCCCCGGTCGCCCCACCGCAGGACGACCTTCCGGCCCCTCTTACGATAGAGGAGATAGCCGAGGAGCAACGCGTGGATGACTTCTGCCAAACCGTTTTGGCACGACAGTCAGAGTCCCGGGACTCCGCGTTTTTG
Organism: Chondrus crispus; assembly: GCF_000350225.1. NCBI lineage: Eukaryota > Rhodophyta > Florideophyceae > Gigartinales > Gigartinaceae > Chondrus > Chondrus crispus. Next base: position 54,370 of record NW_005179277.1, read on the forward strand.
GAGGACCACCAAGGGGTGCTCAAGGGAAGACACCCCTTCTACCCTGATATCGTTCAGGTTGTGGTACCTCAGACGCACCGCGCCAGGCTCCTTCGCCTGTGCCACAACCCGGCCATCGCGGAGCACCCGGGCCAGAACCGTATGTACTACGCACTTCGACGCGAGTACTACTGGCCCCACCTGGCTGCAGACGTCGCAGCCACGGTGCGAGGGTGTCGAACCTGCGCGATGAACCGGGTGAAGCTGAGGAAACATCTCAACCGATTGAGATTGTTTCCAGCTACGAGGCCCCTCGAGAGCCTCGCAATCGACATCTTGGGGGCGCTCCCCAAGAGGAAGACAGGAAAATGGTTCTTGCTCGTGATTACGGACCGCTTCAGTAAGGTAACGCAAGTCGTTGCGCTCCGCACGATAATAGCGCACACGGTCGCAGTTGCGTTCTGCGACTCGTGGGTGTTCAAGTCTGGCGTCCCTCGCACGTTGCTTTCGGACAACGGCCTTCAGTTTAATTCCAAGTTCTTCCACAGCACGTGCCTCGTTCTGGGGATAACGAATTTGTACACTTCGGCGTACCATCCCCAGACGAACGGGCAAGTCGAGCGATATAACCGAACAATCGCCCCGATGCTGCAGAACTACGTGGGTGAACACCAGGACGACTGGGATGTGTACGTGGGGCCGCTTTTGTATGCGTACAACTCCCACGTACATCGCACCTCGCGCACCACGCCGTTTGAGCTCGTGCTCAGCAGGCCACTGCCGGAGTTCTCTCTCCGACAGGCGGACGGCGACGCGCCCCCTTCCGATAAGGGGAACCAACGTGCCGAGTTCCTCAAGACCTTGGATTGGACTATCCAGAAGGCCTACGGGAGCCTGCGTCGCATGCAGGCTCACTACAAGCGCGACTTCGATAAGCGCATACGACGGATTAATTCCCGGCTCCGTCCCGAAGAATACGTATATCTCAACACCACCGATGGGGCTAAGACATCGAACAAGCCCGCCTCGCCCGCGGTCGGACCCTACTGCGTGCTCGCCAATGACGGCCGAACCATCACGATCGATCGTGATGGGGTCACCGAGCGAGTCTCCGCCGACCGCTGCGTCTCCGATAGACGCGCCACGAGCAAGTACGACGACCCCGCGGGACCTCACCGATAAGGTCACCGCGGGAACGCAGTATGCCGTCGAACGGCTACTGAGATATCGAGTCATGGAAGACGGAACTACGGAGTTCCTGATCAAGTGGGCAGATTACGACACACCCACTTGGACTGCGCGGACTCACGTCCCGGAGGAGTTTGTGTCTCGTTACGCCCAACGCCTCCGGAGACGTACCGGCAGAGACCTCACCCAAACCGTGAACGCGGACGTTCACGCTTAAGCGGGGGGCCCTCAACCGCTGCTTCGCGGATTAACCCCAGCCTGCACGAACAGACTAAAAGGGGAAGCGAAGGAAGTCGTCGGACCCTATCGGAGGGTCACAGCCGGGGACGCGTTCAAGTCAAAGTAGTCTTGACTTCTCGGACGTCAAGAACGCGAAACAGAAGAACAGGACAGTACGAACTGCCTGAAAAAAATGTTGGGCCCTCGTAATGACCGACATTACGAGGACCGCAAAACCCCGTTCGGATCGGAAAAGTCGAACGACCCCCCCCCCGAACAGGATTGCCGGACGATCCGTTAAGCCCAGCAACCACGGCGAGGAGGGGCGCCCGACGAACGAGGCGATCAGCGGTGGAATCACGAGAGCCGTCAGTGGGCAGAGTAAGCGACCAGAATGCTCGTCGCTTGTGTCTCGTAATATCTGAGAAGGTTGAGGCTCACTTCAAGGCCTCAGTCCGCATCCGGGTCCGATAACCCGACGGACAGCGTGGTCATGACCCTATCGATAGGGGTCGTGCGCGAAGAAGCGCACAAAAGGCGTGTGCAAATGAGCAGGCGAGTGAGGCTGCGTTCGCCTCAACAGTCGCCAGGGTAGTTAAGGAAGGGGCGGAAGCGCAGGAGCCACTCGGTCGGAGGGGCACCAATATATGCGCACGGACGCGAGACACTTCAAAACCGCCGCCGAGACATGCCCCGTATTAAGGAAAATTACGGGGGATGAGAACGTTACACGTGAGCGGCGCCGGAGGTGCGCGCCATGCGCCAACACCGCTTGCGTCATCACCAAATCACCCCGCCACGATCCCCCGAAAATAACGGAAAATCAACGGTGGCAATTACACCAGCACGTGCATGGCGCACGGGGGTACTGTACCCCATACGAAAAGCAAGGAGGAGGCCTACCGCGCTTAGCTAGGATACAACGCGTACCACCAGAAGGTACACACGTCCGCCTCTTGACCGGGAAGGGATGCGCGCGCGAGGTTGAATCCCACGCTCGCATCGAGCGGGTGCCTCGAAATACTGACGTGCGGCGAGCCGCCAGACCGGTTTTTTCCTCTAACTTTCCTCGCGCGCACTGCCGACCGAGCACAGGTCGAGCTTCGAACCCAAGCCGTGCTCCCTCGACCAACGGAGGAGCGGAGGGCTACCGTTGAGGAGAAGACCAGCGCGGGGGAGGGCTTCCGCGCACCTGAACCTTCGCCACCGACGGCGAACGGCGCTGGAAGACGCCTCCCCCAGGGGATCCTACGTCACTAAAGTCTCTCTCTGTGCCGATAGAGAACCGCGGTTGCGAACAGGCGGGCTATGGCCGAAAGGAGGGACGCGAGAGGATTGAAGGAGAACGCGCGCTGCGCGTTGCGCCTTCGCCACGGAGCGCGAGGAGCGCCGGGAAAAGTCCTTGGGGAGTGCCGCGGGCGGAGCTTGCCAGGCCCAGGCGCTACCACGCAGACTTTTCCGCCGCACCGCAGCGCGGAGTGGCCCTCGCCATCGGTGGCGAGGGCCGATAAGGATAAGGATTGTCGTCGCGCGTCGTTGCGCGCCGCGGACGGCGAGGGCCTGCAAGTCTACAGTACGACGCGCAACGGACCGCACGCCTCCCGTTGCTCTACGAAGAAAGCCATGTTCGAACAGCATGAAAGGACGCGGGGTGGGACGGCAACAAATCCGAGACCCCCCCTTTTTTTCTTGTCCAGACCAGGGAGGAGGCCTTCCGCGAGCGTAGGAGAAAGACTCGCGAGGAATTGCCTTAGGGGCTTTACGGGGAAGGAAATGACTGGGGATGTCGAGAGCCGGTCGCTATGTTTGCACGCTCAACGGTTCGTATCGTTGGAGGGTTCCGACGACCCTGGAGCACGCGCCCTCGGGGGGCAATAACTTGGATGAAACGGCAACTCGGGCTCCATTTCATGGAGCGGAGGAAGTGTGGCCTCTCCGTGGGGAGTCCAACCCCGAGGCGGATCAGCAGAGGTCACGAGTGCGTCGGTCGTCGAGAGGCCGTACCCGCGAACCTCATAAGGATCTCGAAGATTCTGCGGCGGCGTGGACGCACCACGCTCCGGGGGCCCAACACGAGCGGCTCTGAGCGCGTCCCGTTCTCCGCGATACCGATCGCGGTCGACGACGGCGCGCTGGAGATCGCTCGCGCGACGTGAGGAGGCACTGCGTAGGACCTCGAGCTCGCACCGGGCGTCTCGAAGCTGTGCCGCAAGAGAGTCACGTTCAGCGGCACAAGACTGACGCTCCGTTTCGAGGCGACGCGCTTCACTACTGCGCTCAAGATACCAATTCGTCAGGGTCCGAAGTAGACCCTCCACATTCCAGGTCCGGTCAATTAAGCTCCCCAGGGCGCGGGACAACCTGGGTATGGCGGTGATCTCGCGACGAGTTAAGTCGAGACTAAGCACAGTGAGCCGCGGTGTACCAGGGTACCCAACCGATCCTAGGGAAGGCAGCGGAGGCAACGTAGTCCCCGCCGCCGTATCGTGACCGACTTCGGGATGAGCCCGCACCGCGTCGGCCCCAGCCAATGCGACGGCTGGGGACTTGCCATCGAGGTCACGATATCTCTTCCGCCGCGCCTCTCGCGCCGTGGACCCGACACCTCCTCTGCCACGAGAGGGATCCACCGCACTGGAGCCCGAACGAGCCACGAAGGCGTCTCCTTTTAAATCGTAGGCGAGGAAGAAGCTCTGGGCTCCGGTTGTGTAGTCAGTCCACGGCCGCCGATTGCGTTCGGGCACCGCAACGGCGCCGTGCATCAAGTCGAGAACCGAAGAGTAGGTCCACGGGACAGGCGGGGAGCCGCGCTCCAAGGGGTGCAACGCCACGTCGGGCAGCGACGGCGCGACCCGACCAAGGAAGGACAGCACACCGATGGGCTGTACGAAAACGCGCCCGTGCAGGGCGGCCTCGCTCATGAAAGCGATGCAAGTTGACCACGCCCATTCACCTTCGTAATTGTAGACCAGCTCCTCGTAGGCTGGATGCTTCGAGTCAGTACCAGCGAAGCCGAAATGCTTCAAAGCGTAGAGGAGTAACGGATGCACCCCAAACGATGGGAGTGCCTCCCCTACGCTTGGAGAAAGTTCCGGGAAATCGCCCCGCGATAGGCCCGGGGAAAAGGCAGCGGACGGGAAGACGCGGCCGTCGTCCTCTTCATTATGGCGGTACGCGGACCAATCGTTGGGGGCTAAGGCAATACGATGGATACGCATAATCGCCCAGGCGGACTTTTGGAGAGCTGCACGAGTTCGGGAGTGAGCACGAGGACGGGGGCTGACGTACAGCCCCGCTACCTCCGAGAGGACCAAGCGACGGGGATCTCGAGGGCCCCGATGGAAGAGATACGTCGACATTCGGTGGACGTATTCCGCCTCCTCGATACTATAGACGAACGTCCTATCACTGGGTATTTCGTCCGGAATTTGATAAGGAGCGCCGTCGCCGTCAGACAAGAGACGACCCAAGGCAAGGGACGCCTCTGCTGCTAGGCCACCCTCGTAGATGGTGCGGACCCGGCGTAGATCGGGGCGCAAGTGCGCTCTCGCCAGGAGCTCATCAACGGTAACGCCCGACCGAGCGTGGCGGCGCCACGCGTAGTTCAGGCGACCGAGCGGCAGCGGAATGGACCGCTCTAGGGGCACCCCCAGCCACTGCGTGGAGGTGTCGGACACCTCCTCTTCCGCGATCTGACCGAGCCAAGAGGAAGTAGTCGGCGCACCGGGGCGCCGACAACTTCCGGAGGCCCCGTATGAGCCCACGACGGGCTGGTACGGACCATCGCGCGGCCATACCGTGAATCCGCCGCCGGGTGGACCACCCGCGCCATCGATCGGCGCAGGCGGAAGGGGCATCGGACCCCCCGTTACCAAGGACGGATGGGCCGCAAGAGGCGGAGCGACTGTCGGCAAGGGACCGATCTCCTCGGTTACTGTAGACGTTCGGGGACCTCGGGATTTCGGAATGGTCTCGGGGGCCACCAGGGCGCTGCAGCGGAGGAGTTGGGGGCGACCAAAAAGGACTGTGAGGGCACCTCCTCGACGGGGGTGCGGTTGTCCATAGCCGATGAGCAAACGACCAGCTCGTCCGACCCACTGCCCGGAGCTGGCAGAGAAAGCGTGATACCGCCCTGAGGGGTAGTGGGAGACGGCATATCGGTGACGCCGGGACGTGAGCCGAGTATGCAGACGGGGGAGAAGGCGAGCTCGGGGGCAGGGAAAAGAAAGAGTGCTCGTCCGGTCAGAGGAAGAAAAGCGGACCCCCTCGAAAGGGGTAACAAGGTGATGCTCAGGGCGACCCCAGAGGGGGTGCGCCCGACCGCCCGGTTAAGAGGGGACGACGGAGACGAAAGGGAAGCGAGATCGGCGGTTGCAGGGGAGAGGGGCGAGGAATCAGAGCGCGCGCAAAGGAGCACGGCGCGAGACACCGAGAATACCGCCCAGAGAGCGGAGTCGTGGGAAGGAGCAAAGGGGACCGTATCGAGTACGCGGTTAGACATGGCTCGCGCTCTACAAGCAGCTGTGGACGCGGACGTCCCCGCTTAACGGGGGGGGCCGTGTAGTATACCCCCCCTGGGGCTTTATTTTAGATTAGATCAACTCAGAATCGGATCGGTTACTGTAAGGCTCGATGCTCTACAGTACCACCACGTGTACCCCCGAGTACAGGGGGCGCACGTGTACACGTGTACGCGCGGGACCGAGGAGCGCGCACACACACGTGTACTGTCAGCCCCGATGGCTGACAGTATTACAGTGTCGACCGACCGCTACAGTACATCGGTGCTGTGCTATTATGATATGTTATTATGTACATTAAATATGGAGCGGACCGGCGGCGGTGGAGGAAGACAAGGAGGGACTTGTCGGCCACCGACCGTCAAGGTCCGACTTCCCGTTTACTCTAAGGTAACGCTCGCTAATTACCTTAGAAGCGGCACCGAGCGCGGGTTGAGGACGCGCGCGGTACGCCCACGAGCCGGCTCCGCCACCGCCCGTCGGTACTGGATCGTTACCCAGTACCGCGCCGGGGCGTCGAGGCGTCGAACCCCTCGCGCGTACCGGCGTCCTCCCCGTTCCTGCTCTACCACGCTACCCGGGCCCGCTGCCCAGTGCCGTTAGCTGGTGTCCTGCTTCACCCCCGTCTTCCCGATCGGACGGGGTCTCGGTCGTACTGTGCATACACCCCTATCGCTGGGGGTGTTTATGCTACAGGTAGTGCCACTCTAAAAGGCGTACAGAAGCTTTTTTCTTTCTCCAATCAATGCTTTACTGCATCTCACGGATTGGCGCCCCCTGAGGAGATTAAATTGGCCTCTTTAAAGGATCTTGATCATGAGCCCGAACAAGAAGAGGCCATTGTTCTGGAAACGCCAAACAAAGATGAAGCATTGAAGACTATCGAAATTTATCTTAAAGAAGACTTCCGAACTCAAGTTTGGAAGAAGACGAATGAAGACAGAAGAACTCAAGTTCCGGAGAAATCGAATGAAGGCCAGGCATCATCGAAATCGTTCAGTCCGGAACTGTTGGTGACTCTGCTCACACTATGGTGAGACACCATGAAACATTTTCACCAAACGATGTCATATATGTACCATGCGTCTTTGAACTCCAGTTCAGTGTGCTGCATTTCGGCCACCCAGAAGCAAGAAGGTGCAAAACGGCGTGTTCAAGAACGAACCACCTAGTTTTCTCGGGAGCCTTTAATTCCTTCTTGCAGTGGAAACAGCACGGTTGGATGACCTCAAACATGTCGAAATCAGACGTTTTCAGACTGGAACGTTTCCGAGATGCAATTGTTCTTGGAAGTATGAGAATTGCGTCTATTCCTAATGTCGCGTGTATTGAGGTGGTGAATATTCCGAAAAGAAGAAAGGATGCAACGTTTCCGTTTCAGTACAGTTCCATCGGCCAGACAGTTACGGACAATTCTGGGAGAGCAGTCCACTGGGCTGGAAACGTGCTGGACATCCGTAAAAGCCCACAATCGTACTCGTACTCAACCTGGAAAACTTCTTCTTCACTTGCAATCGGGAAGATATGCTTTCCAACTGAAAGAAGGGATGGCAGGCTTTCAACTTCGAACCTGATAGAAGTGGACGTGTCGTACAAATTGGTATGGAGCCCTAGTGGGAAGCGAGTCCCTAAAGATTCCAGAGGACGTACTTTTGACTTCATGGAACTAGACTTCTTGGCTCTTTCGTGTCTTGACAAGGATGCAACAGAAACGCGTTTCGGGATACTGGTGGAAAACCCCACGCATGTTCAGCAAAACGCAGAAACTCGAATGGTTTGAGTTGCCACCCTAAACAACGAAGAAAGTGGTTCGTAATTCGGGGTTTTCCATAATTTACTGTCGTTCTCGAAGAATAGGGACATGGAAAACAAGCTTTTCATCCAAAAACTTGGAACCGAAAGCATCCGTCAATACTCGAAATCGTTCATTGCAATATGGAAGGGTTTTTTCAAATTGGAACGCTTCAAGATTCATGGATTGTCGGACTCGTCTCCTCTCGTTTGCTCGTATACGCAGAGATTCTGGGACATGGTTTCGATTGTTCAATGGCGCTTGGTGCAGGGAAATGCGAATAAGCATTGCTTAACCATACGGAAAGCATTACATCAAACCAGCGTTCAACATCCGCCCGTTTTGTCAGTCAACCCCTGTGCTGTTGCCAAAACAGTTCTCTGGTATGCCCATGAGTCGATTTTTAAAGTCCTCCGGGCTATGAAAACCACAGTCAACGACAGTCAGCTCCAGTTTCTTGTGTCGTGGTGTTCTCATGTCACAGCATACCATCTTCTTTCCCAGAGCGCACAAAGGTGGTGGTGCGATATTGGCAACTCGACTGGTCCAGGGAGAAAAGGAGACGTGAACTTTTCATCATCGATGTTTTTCTGCCAAGGCCCGCCTGGTACTGGAAAGTCTCACGTCGTCACGATTCTTGTCTGGGGCACAACTCGAAAATCTATCGGTTCTTTGTTAATTCCTGGTTCTGGAGATGAAAGGAATCGGCATTCTAGCGTTTCTGATCTCCTAACTGGAAGGGCCTTGGTTTTGACAGTTACAAACGCCGCGATCGATGATCTTCTGATGAAGTACTTCAAGTTCTTCATCAGAAGATCATCGATCATTGCCGCCTGCCGTGAAGTTCACGGCAGGCGGCAATGACATTGATTCTGAGTACTCGCCCTTGCGTCTGGGTTCCATGAGTACAGAAGAGGCAGCTCAGCAGTTCCAGATACACAAACTATCTCAATCCGAAAAATTGGGACCGGACGCTATCATCAACGAGAGAAAAGCAACCTTTAGCACTCTTGGGTCAGCAATGTCGTTTGACTGGAATCAAAACATTTATGGTTTTGATCTCATTGTTATTGATGAGGCTGCTTACGCGTGTGAAACTGAAACAACTGCGGTACTCTGCCGGGTTCTCGACAACGTTGGCGAACCGGTGCTTGGTACCTCTGTGGTCTTGGTTGGCGATCAAGCTCAGCTTCTGCCATACGACGATAAGACGTTTCATATCTGGACGAGACACAGAGCTAGTACTCCTCACTTCTTTTTCAAGGCGATGTCTGTGATGACAATGAAACCCTCGTTTCCTCCGGAAACGAGCGCACAGCATGTAGCTATGTGGGAGCAGACACCACGTGTCATGTTCCAGTTTCAGAAGCAGATGAGAAGTGCGCCATCTATCCGACGGTATGTCAGCGACAACTTCTACGCTGGGAAAACATTGAATGGACCACGGTTACTGCAAAGGTAGTGGGCAACTGAGAATTGTATGGAGACTATTTCTTCCGACCGCTTTCCGTTGCGGGTAGTGAACTTCGTGAACACGAAGCAATGCCATGCCTTGAATGCCACAAACAATGAACTACATTATCCAAGAGGCGGTTATAGGAATGAATACGAGTGTCATGTCATCATTGAAATGCTGAAAGAATGGCAGTCGGTATCCCCATCAAGTAAGATGTCGATTGGCATTCTCACTCCGTATCTTTCTCAGAAAAACTTTCTGACACAGGCTCTGGAAAAATCAAATCTTCGCAATGCGTCGGTATTGACATTCGCATCAGCCCAAGGAAAAGAGTTTGAGGTTGTTTTCCTTTCATTAGTGAGAACATTCGTTGAGCACAGTGGTGCCGGAAACAAGCATACACAATTGACTTTTCTAAACGACAAGCACTCCACGTGTGTGGCAATTTCACGCGCAAGAGAAGTGCTAATCGTTTTAGGAAAGCTTCAGAAAATTGCTGTTGGGAGTCCCCCTTGGAAAAAGTACCTGACAAGTCACCGGCATTTCCCTCAATCTGATGATTCTGACGTCAAAGATATCTTTTATCTCGAACCACAAATGAAGAGTCGCAGACGGGAAGAGGTATTGACGCTAGCTGTAGAGACCGAACCTTCTTTCTAACTAAGCATACATCTGACTTATTGAAACATATCTTGCGTTTCAAAGCAAAAAAACATGGGTTCCCAACGCATATATAGTGTACTGTTCTACGGGCCCCAGCACACTCCCAAGCACACACTAAGGGCATTCCCAACATGAGAATCGCCCCCACCATTTTGAGGCTGCGAAACGCAATATTAACCTACAGCACACGTTAAAATCGCACATATTGCTGCGCCCTTGGAGCGCCCCTGCGCACACTTCGAGAAAATTCTCAGTTTGAGTTTTGAGTATCTTTTTTCGGGGGTTCGAAACTCATTATGAGTTTCGAACCCCTTTTTTGTACTCGAAACTCAAAATGGCGGTAATGTACATGTACAGTATCTCCATTTTGAGTTTCATGCGCATGCATGCGCACAATACAGTACTTGCCCGCCCCTGAATGGGCCCTGCGCATGATTCGAGGCCATTCTCATTTTGAGTTTCGAGTCCCCTGCTTTGCTTTTTTGGTAAACTCATAATGAGAGTACATCATCTGTCCTTCATTTGTATAATCCGCGTACAGTGTTATTTGCGTTTGATTTTGGACCGAAAATAAGCCAGGATAGCTGCCGTGGGCTGGGACCCCCGTGGGTGATGTGGCTTTTAACTTATATACCTGTACCTTTGATCATTAATGAACCGTTGTTGCTGGGTTGAATGCCCCAACGAGAACGGTATGGCATACCCCACGCACCCCGCACCCACGCAGAGGGGTAGAGTGGGCCTTTCTTTGATCTAGACCATTTTGAAGCCGTTAACCTTTTCGAGCCCGAGCTATAACTCTTGCTTACTCTTAACTCTCGACTGTAGAATATACAATTCCTGTACTCGCTTGTAACGTTACTTTTTTGTGGTTCTTCGTCGAGCATAGCCTTTTCATTGAGACCATTTTAGTGTGGTGTTTGTTTACCAAAACTATGTAGAGGCACAGAAGATTTGTACGTCAATCCCTATCTTCAGAAAAGTATAGTCTCACTGATTTGTAAAGTCGCATTTCGCAGATCGAACAGGATGAGCAGTACCAATTACGCAACAGTGGATGAGCTAGAGGAAGTCATTGATCTAACTCATCCACAGACGTCCCAAAGTGAAGACCAGAGAGTCTCCTCTTTCCCTTCTGATGTTGGAACTCCTATACTGACATCGTCATGTCATGATAAGTCAAAAAATACTTCGGTCATGGACGTGAAGGAGACCAAGTGGCTCCCAAAGACTTCTGTTATTGGGATTATGAGAGAGTCCGCGTCTGTGATGTACCATGTTTGTTCAAGAATGATGGCAGAGAGTCTGCAATCTCATAATTCTCTCGTTAATTCCATGCTTGAAACAAGTGAAGATGGCGTTCTGCATGTAATCCGCGGTCAGACAAGCAGTCAGGTTTTAAATCAATTGGTTTATCGCTTCAAGGCTAACGGAAACTGGGATGGGCGCGTTCCATTTCTGGAAAGCAGCGAAATCATGCAGAAGCGGAGATACAAGTTCCTCGGAGTGAAGCATTGTGCGCCGGTACCATCTTCATTTAGCGGGAGAAGCCATGGAAATAGTGAAACGTTTGAGCAGCTTCTTTCCGAACAGAGGGAGAGGAAGGATGGTAGCGCTTCTGCGCGGCATACCGCTAAGCGTTTGGCAAGGACTTTGTTTTTGTCGGTGCAAAAAAAGTCAACAGTGCGGGTGGGTATTGTCAATACATCAGGACTCCAACTGCATCACAAGGAGCTCCAGGGGTAGTGCAAAACTGCCGAGGAGTCCCTAAATTAAGGAAAAACAGATCCACTGGAGAGTATTTCCTTGGTTGTTCTGGTTTTCGAAAGGGAGATGTGGATAAACGGTCTAGCATCGAAGGTTGGGCGTCGCGGAAGCACTCATCTCAATCTCTACATGCGTTGACAGATGAGACTCTGGTTGAATTGCAAGAGATGTTACATAGCGGGAGAGTCGCAGACTGCAGCAAAGAGGACTGTATGTTCTTTCTCAGCAAGGGAAAGAGAACTGCTCAATGTCCGGATCACGGAACATCTCTTATCGAGACTGGGGCTTGCCCTGTAAAATTAATCCTCATGTAACCGGTCGGTCAGGTGTCGTGCGATACCGCGGTCTACAAAAGAGGTGATATATTGCCAGGACTGCCTCGAGAACAAAACACAATTTGTTTTGCCCACTTTCAAGGAATACAAGACCATCCCCCGCTACCCCCGCCTGTATCCTCTTTCGCGAAAGATACTCTTATTGTTGAAGAAGCTCGCAAGTCGAGAGGAGCCCCCGCAGACCACATCAAATTGGAGGTTCAGAAGAAACTATTGCATAGCTTTGGAGCTAGAGGTTCCGGGGTTTCTGCGAGTGACCACAGAATTTAGGATATCTGCACTGCAATGCAATTTGGCGCAAAAGAAAGAGAAAGCATTGGAACTTTGTTTGAAATGGCAGCGGATGAGAGAAACGAATATGTGAGAGAAGCCAGAACTGTGGAAAAAGGAGGAGCGGTGGTTCTTTTAGCAACTAATTCAATGATCGCAAAAGGAGCGACGTCATCTTGCTTTGCCAGAGATGCGACCTTCAAGACATTGGAAAATGACGTTTCTATGGTGAAGGTTGTCATGTCGACAAAAGAAAGTTTCAAGCCATTTCGATTGTCGGCTAAAGTTTCGTGGTATTTATACAATGTTGTAGCACAAGCTCATCCCGGTCTATCAGGAACGAAGGGAATTGTCGTCGCCAGATTCATGATGAATGGACTTACGTGATTCGTACTGTATGGGATGGAAACTGTTCCTGGATCACATGCAGACATACTGGAGAAGAGCTGTGAGTGCGCCGCAAAGTTTATGCTTAATACGCGTAACATACGTGTTCAATCTAGACCAATGCCGGATCTGGTGCATCGAAATCAGGTCAATAACTACTGACTTCGATGCCGCCGAAATAGAAGGAATTGCCCTGGCCCTTCAATCGACAATCAGAGGTTCAGCACGTATGCATGTGGAGAACATCATGATTGGTTGTACTGTTCCTTTTGACAGGGATGCAAGGCGACGAGCGGCCCGACTACCGGTGAATATCAGAGATGTGTTCTATAGAACGATGATGAAAATGCGCAACTGCAGAAACACTGTGAAAGCAAACGAGGCTCTGGACTACGTCAGATCGCTGGAAAGGTCTTGGGCAGATTGGGTACTGAAATACCCCTTCAAGACGTTGGCCATTACAGCGTTTTCAAATATGACTGATCAAAATTTCCGCACTGGATTTCAGGACACAAACATCGTTGAGAGCCAAAATAGGAGAGGACATCACATCTGTGGCGTGCAGATTAATCCAGCCATTGGCGCCAAACGACTCGAAGATCTCGACAACATTTCAGTCGAGGAATCGCTTGGATTGGATAGCGGGGTTGGCGCGTACAACATCTTTCGCAAGCGACAGCGGTTTAACTCTTTGGTTGCCCCATCTGGATCGAAATCTCCGCAGAAAAAAGAGAAGAGATCCAAGTTTCTCGGTAATATCCCAGGCAGTTCCGAAAGAAAAATTAAAGCCTCCGTATCTCGTTCCGACACGAAGCATAAAAGTCGGAACACAATGAAGGGAGACTTGTTGGAAATGAAAATGATTCAGAAGAATGTAGCTGAGGCAATGAACGAAATTGTCGAAGAAGCTTCACCTGCACAGATGGAAAAGCTTACCGATCTGACAATGAAAGTTGAAAATGCGATATCAGCATTTGATGCCCGAATTGAGATTCTGAGTTGCCTGAAGGAAGTAACACATGATCTTCTCCTGCGCAAAGTTATCTCGACGATGTTCTTGAAAATTGAAACGAGTGGCGACGATATCAAGAATGCTCAAGGCTTGGAAAAGAATGATTCTGCCGTGAACTGTATTCATGTTGATGCTTCTGATAGAGATCTCTGAGTAGGCACGAAAGTAAAATGGCATAGAGACTTATGTGTTGAAGCTATCTGTGCGATCCTATTGAGTCCCATATTTCTTCTGAAGATCACCCAGCGACCTACGGACTTTGAAAAAGCGTATAGTCCTGTTAAAAGACCGACTAAACTACCACTTCGAGTATGGAACGCCCTGTTTCATGGGTCCTATACTCATGAATTGAGTAAGCCACCTGTTTTCAGGGTCGATGTTTGCATTTGAACTTTGCTGAGGTGGTTAATGTTAAGTGAGCAGCAGGCAAATGTTAGCTTGTTTACGGAATATGTAGTGTCAACCTCATTTTGAATATCGAATACCTTTTTTCGGGGGTTCGAAACTGATTATGAGTTTCGAACCCCCTTTTTTTTGGTACTCGAAACTCATAATGAGTTTCGAATACCTTTCTGTGTGGGTTCCAAAACTCATAATGAGGTTTGGGTCCCCTTTCGGCCTTCCGGCCTTCCAAAACTCATGATGAGTTTTGGGTCCTTTTTTGGAGTTTCAAAACACATGATGAGAGCACAGTATGTATGTCGCCACGATCAAGCGTCTTTGCCATAGAAAAATACTCACTATCTTGAAGTCGAATTAAGTATATTAAAGTTTGCAGGATGTTGCCTTCTCATTTGCGCTTTACTACTAAGTAATTTAATCTCATTAGCGCAGCATAATCCGTGACAGCTTCACCAATGGTAGAGAATTGGACTTTACAGATCGAACTCATGAGAATTGTTAAAGCTACATCTATTTGTATGATTTACCAAGATTGTATCGATTTTTCACTACCGAAAACAGTCCAGTTTATATCATCCAGAAGATCAAGTGCGGTAAATAGGTAATATAGAGCGTCCATGCGCATGCAGCAGTGGAAATGGCATTCTCATATTGATTTGCCCAGTAGCGGGAACATGTTTACTAGAAAATTAGACGGATGGTCAATGTTTACCCAGTGGCAAGTAAATGTTTACTTGTTGACCGGGGGTCAATGTTTACCCCGCGGAAAGTAAATGTTTGCCCCGTGGAAAGTAAATGTTTACTTGTTGACGGATATTTGAACTGGACAGGCGGAGTGCTGTGATAGGTTGCAATACTTTGAGTTTTTCAAAAAATCCAATGGCTGCTTTTGGCCCTACTGTAATTGAGTTTATTGAGAATTGTATTAAAATCACAGTGCATATCGCGTATGATAAAAAACTTTATTTACAACCAGGGAGAACCCGCCCGGATTTCTGCACACCAATCGAAAGCTTGTTTAAAAACCATCGCAAATATGCACTGAGAATTTTGGAGCGAATAAATAAAACGCTCACAGAAGCAAAACATAATTTTTTGGCTGTAAATCTATAGGACCACTACATTATATTGTTTTTTAATTGTTGCGCGAAAGCGAAACACCTGTTCCAGATGCATAACCTGATCCCCCACACGCTACAGAACACCACTGTCGATTGCATATCCTTAAAAACAACGCCTCGCGGCACCCAGCTTCCCCCAACAGAAAGGATAGAGATCAATACTTTGAACTCTGCAAAGTGGTCTCATCGGCAGATTGCCGAGAAGTTGAAGCGTTCCAAAACGGTCGTCACAAGATTCTTAAAGAATCCAGCGCAGTATGGGACTATCCAGAGGCCTGGCAGACCTCCCAAAGTGACCGAGGCCGTCCGTAGGAGGGTCATTCGTGAGGCCTCGAAGAAACTAACCACTGCACCAAAAATTGAGAAGGCCTTGAAGCTATTGGTAAGCACGTCTACATTGCAACGGATAATTAGAGGGACTGGTTTTATGGCTTTTAAAAAGATGGCGACCGCCCCGTGGATAACAAACGAACATCGCAAAAAGAGTGTCTTGGGCAGAGACACATGTGCAATTCTCCCTGGAAACGTGGCATACTGTGGTCTTTTCCGATGAGAAGAAATTTAATCTGGATGGCCCTGATGGGTTTGCCTACTACTGGCATGACCTCAGGGTCAGTGAGCCGATTTTTCTAAACGCCAAAGCGGGGGTGGAGCAGTCATGGTTTGGGCTGTGTTTTCGCACTACGGAAAATCTGAGCTGGTTGTGACATGCGAGCGACAGAACGCTAAAAAGTATTGGAAGACTATGAAAGACCATTTACTTCCCTTCGCCGCACTTACACATAGCGAAAACTGGATATATCAGCAAGACAATGCTTCCGTACACAGAGCACATGAGACCAGAACGTGGTTCAAGGACCATGGAGTGGACGTTCTCGACTGGCCAGCCCGATCTCCGGACCTAGACCCCATAGAGAACCAATGGGCGATTTTGGGAAGGACTGTATACGCGTCCGCACGCCAATTTTCGTCTAACAAAGATCTTGCTAGTTGCATCATGGAATGCTGGGAGAAAATTGAGGACGAAGTGCTGCATAGCTTGGTAGCGTCAATGCCAAGACGTTGTGCTGCTGTCATGGCAAAACAGGGTTCGAAACAAAGTACTAGGGAGGTGTGGCTAACAATATACTGTAGTAGTCCTATAGTTTTTACAGCCAAAACATTATGTTTTGCTTCTGTGAGCGTTTTATTTATTCGCTCCAAAATTCTGAGCGAATATTTGCAATGGTTTTTAAACAAGCTTTCCATTGGTGTGCGGAAGTCCGGGTGTCCTTTGGTGGAACGTTGGCCTCCAACTGGTCCTATATTTTTGATGGTGACTGTATTTGATCAATAGAATTTCTGCTCACGATTTTCAACCCCACCGCGCAATTCTATGGCTTCCGAAATCGAATAGAACCACTTCGGAATCTAGCCGAGCGCCGATAGATTCCAAAAACGTTCTATCCGATGAATAGATTCCCCGATAGAATGACACGTGCCAAGCGTGTCAGCAGAATTCCAGCCAAATGTGCCTCCCACTTGCGAGAAGGCGAGCCGAAACCCCTCGGCAGGCGTGTCGCGCGCTTCATTCAGGCATGCAATAGTGCGCCAACACCATGGCACGCGGCTATGGTACTCATAAATAAGCCTTTCATGTCCTCTAGTAGCGTGGGAGAGGCACATCATCAACAACCACCTGTCACAGTATACTACGAATAGCGAAGCGCGCGAACTCGATCTCGCCTTCCCAACCGAGAACCTCCGCGCTGCTTCGTCGCTGCAGCTTGTACTTCGGAGACGCGTGACCCATGCATGCTCGCGACAATGATTTCATCATCTCCATGGCTGTGGTCTGTGTACTGAAGGACGGTTCTGAGGACTTCTATCGGGTTCATTGGCGATGATGCCGTGTGGGAGCGCGTAGTTGGACAGTACCGGCGGGAGGGCGCGCTGCAAACAGGGACACAGGCTCCGGAAGACAGACATGCAGCCGTGCGCGATTCACGGCGAGGGGTGGGCGTCTCGATGAACGATCACCTCTTCGTACGATGTGTGACGTCTCGCCGCTGTACGCACGAGCATTCAGCGATAGAGTTGCAAATATGCGTTGGGGTTGACGCGAATAGAATCCACACGAATAGATTGACGATTCGCCACAAAACTCTATTCGTGCAACCGGCGAATAGTCAGCGTACACGTTTCATTTCTATCCGGCAATAGAATCGACGCGGTGAGGTTGCTCTAAAGGGTCACTTATGGAGGGGGTCTTAGCTCTGTTGTATATAAAGATGTAAGGTATATGATATGGTACACATTAAGTTAAACAAACGGCATACACCGGCATACACCGATGGTGTAAGTAAAGAGACGTTAAATTAAAACAAAGGACAGCTTACAGTTATAACGCCATTTACAGTAAATGTTTACTCCGTAAAATTCCCGAGTAAACCTTTACCAGCAGATTAACATTCACTCAATGTCGAGTTGAACGTTGCCGGTAAATGTTTACTCCAGAATTTTACAGAGTAAACATTTACTCGGAACCAGGTTAATCTTTACGTACGGAAAAAAGCGCGCGAAACCGGAACAGTCCTCTCGTATTGCTGCGAAAAGTTAGATTTTTAGGATACATATAAAAGCAAACCTGAATATTTTTGTTATCGGGCGCTCACCCTCATGACAGAAAACGACACGGAACTCTCGGAAGCAAGTTGCAAATCGTCCCTTTCGGTGTCGTCGCGCGATCGTTCTCATCCATTTTCACGACTGTTGTTGTCCAGAATATGGGTGTTGTGGTATTTATCGCTCTCCGTCTCGTTTTTAGAGCGACAATCCCGGATCTGATACTTCAACTGACTTTTTTAGCCTCTGAATTGTGTTGTATCAACAGTTGCAGAGGAAAAAATTGATTGAGATCTGCGTGCGCCGGCGTAGAGAGAACAGGGACTACCACTCAACGGATCCACAGCCAAGACGCAATCTGTCTGTCGCGGGGCTATAGCCACTGTTCTTGCAAATGCGGACTTCTCGAGCTGCGGATGAGCCCGCTGGGGCTTTCCGTTCGAGGGACGGAGTGGGTCAAGTTTAAGGATCGTCATCACAGACAGCGAGCGGGAACATCTTTGAGCTTGAAAATGGTGTCGAAGGTGACGCCAATAACGACCCGAAGGTCAGCCGGTCACCCCTCCGTTTTTGAAGTGCAATTGCCCTTCGCAGCCCAAGTCACTGCCTTTTCAAATCTGGCAAACCGTAGAAGCGAAATATCTTCGAGCGCACTGCTGCTGCAGCAGATAATAAAAAAGCACGGCTACGTTTCAATCCCTCTCCAAATTTCGATTCCCCAGTGAAACAAAACGTCGCCATTGGGGGCGCCACACATCGTAAGTAGGTTGCATGTGAAGGACGCCATGCCTATGTTTCTATTAAGTGGAAGTAAGCAATGATCACTTAAACGATAAAATAGCTTGACCCTTATTTTGAATTTGACAATATCAAATATCCGCTGAAATACGCCTTTGAATTCACGAACGATGAGCTGCGATACAACTTGAGAAACGAGTTACAAGGATATCGAAACTATGCATATCATGAACGCAGAAGTGTATTTCTAACATACCGAATAGTAGTAAATTTGTTTGTTCGCTGTGCGCAAACCCTATGAAAATCGCGCTGTAGGTAAGGCATGCTCATATTATGAGCATGCCTTACCTAAAGCGCGATTGTTCTAAGTCCCATTTTTGAGCTTTGAGTACCAAAGTAGAGGGACTCGAAACTCAAAATGAGAATTGCCGCGAGGCATGACCAGGCGGCTCTTCAGGTGTGGAGCACGTACTGCACTGCGCATACGTACAGTATTCTCATTTTGAGTTTCGAGTACCAAAAAAATGGGACTTGAAACTCATTATGAGTTTCGAACCCCCAAAAAAAGGGACTCGAAACTCATTTTGAGTTTGGAGTCCCCTTTTTTGGGGGTTCCAATCTCAAAATGAGAATATTGTACCCTTCGGGTACAGTTCATGCGATTAGTACAGTATCTCTCGGAGGCTCCCTTCGTCGGCTTGGGCCCGCTTGACCACGACTACATGCCTGCACTCCCTCTGACAGCAAGCGCCAGCACATGCAAGCGCAATTGGGCGATGAAAAGGACGACGTCGTCGTCGTTAGATAAGTCTTGAAGAGGGGTAGAGCTGCCGCGCATGCCTGGAGATATCTCTCCGTCAATTGTTGTGACGACCACGACGCGACCGATGCCCCGACTGTTGTGTCTTCTGGCAACGCCGTTATCGACTTCGTCGGCCATCCCTCAGACGGTGGCCCCGTCGGCTAGTCTGTTGCTACCTCTGCGGAGCCACCGACTGCCGTGACCCCCAATTCACCACACGCACCCACTGCCACCCGGGCCCCGGTGGCGGCCCATGCCGGTTCTAGCACGACAGTCGCAGCCGCGCCCGTTACGGCATAAGTCCAGTCAGCCGCGCAGCCAAGTGTTATTATCGCCGCAAGCGAGAGTCTGCAGACCACGTCACAGCCACAGTCTGCTTTCCCTCCCAAAAGGCAACTTCAAACAGCAGGGCAAGCCATCCCCACCCAAGTTGTTGCTCCGCAGTCTCACGCTCCCATCGCCAGCTCCACTCCTGTACCACATCAAGTCCCCTCGCAGCAACCGCTCTTCTTACGAATTCACCTACAAATACCGTTACCATCTCCAGTCCCACAAGTACGACAGCAACGTCTTGGTCAAGAGCCGCCGAATGGTCAGCAGATAAGAGAGGGACGCCCGTCCCCCGTTCCACACCCAACATTCCTCAAACGGCTTCAAGGTTGAGCCAGGGCGTTTTCCCGAACGCGCCCATCCCCGAACTACCAACAACCAAACACGGGCTCGCAGCTGTCGTCAACGGATTGACCCTGGTGCCCACGAAACAGTCGCAATCGAAGAGGGAGTCACGAGGGCTTTACATGCCTGACGCCGCTTTTGCCTAAAACCAACGACCACAAGCCCTAGGGCTCCGCAAGCCTGACGCTGCCTTTGGTTGCACACAGGGACCACAGAAATCCGTGCCAAATTGCTCCCAGCGACCACAGAATTCCGTGCCAAAACACGCCACGGAAGGCGCTCTTTCAAACGTACAGAAGTCTTTGCAGACAAGCGTTCGAAGCATGCCAATGGGGCCACGCAAGGATGAGAATCGCACAATTTGCCTGACTGCTAAAGTGAACATACCGAGTGAGAGCCCAACTTCACTTTTTAGCGTCGAGCTATCTGGAAAGGCGATACAATCTGGTCCATATTTGGGAGCAGCACATTCCTTCGCGCGACCACTGCCGGTCACCTCCTCAATCCTGCCCCATTCGGTCACGCCGCTGCAGTTTCTCAGACAAATTATGCAATCCCCTCGTGGCATTTGAAGCCAAATCCCGTTCTAATACTTCCCGGCTTTCAGGCTTCGTCTACGGCTTCCTCACAACGCGACAAGCAAAGCAAAGTGTTTCGAATTACGAGGAAAAAATCGGTCCGACCGGCTCCGCTCGGCGAGCGCCGTTCCCCCGACGTAGCACGCCCGCGCGCATAGAGACCAAGACGCCGTTTCTCCAGGGGAACAAGCGCGCGGAGCGCCTGTGCCGGCTGCTCAGATCCGCACGGCGCTGGCGCCGAGGCCCGGGGTAGTGCTGCTCTGTCACGAGTTCGCATCGGGCAAGCGTGGCGCGTTCGTGACGACGCTGGAGGCAGACGTCTTGGCGCAGATGGCGGCGGGGCACGGCGTGGCTTGGTTCGACTTCGCGAGAAACTGTGAGTCTCAGGGGCGGTTGCGATACGCGGTGTACGGGCCAGAGAGGGAGAAAGTTCGCGCGGTAGTGACGCGGCTTCGCCGCGTGGGGCTGGGTGGCTCGGGGCTGTGCGTGGGCGGGCTCGTCAGGAACTGCAACGGGGCCAGCGCTGCGTTGATATACGCGCGTGAGTACGTGAGTGTCGTGAAGGTGGTGAGCGTGGTTGGAGATGGGGAGGGGCATCCGGGGGAGGTTTGGGGAAGAGGCGGTGCGCCGCATGGGCAATTGGAGAGGGCGGCGATGAGGTCCAGCGCGAGCGATGCCAGGGGCGGTGAGAGGAAGAACGTACGGTTCGAGGTCGGCAAGGAGGAAACCGGGAAGAGGGAGGTGGTAGAGTGTGGAGGCGCTGGCGGGGAGGTGCTGGTTGCACATGGGGATATGGATGACACGATTCCCGTAGAGGACGCGTGGGAGGTCGGAAAGTCGAGCGGCAGGCTGGTCGTTGTGGTCAAGGGGGCCGGGCACGGGTTTTGTCGGGATGGTGAAGAGCGTCGGCGAGGTGGTAATTGGCGTATGCGAAAGGCTCTCGTTCATGGCAAGCGTGTGAAAAAGGAGGCACTGCGTCTTATTGAAGAGGAAGCAGAGGAGGATTGGACAAGGAACCGCGCTTTGTTGGACCGGTTCATCTGGGAGATTCAACACAAGGGCATTGATGGGAATTTAATCGCGATGAATTACGGTGTTAACGAAGAGGGTGATGGTGCATACAAGGGCGAGTCATTTATGAAATGGTACGGCATGGGTGATTCGGATCGTACTGTTAAAAAGGAGAAGCACCCTGTACCGGGAGGCAAGAAGGAAGTCTCCAAGGCTGAAGCCATTGTGACCGGCGCCCCAGCCAAAACAGAAGACACGATCGATGATGATGAGAGATAGCGTTCGAATATTGGAAAGCCCTCTACACAGCAATGCAAGAAACGAAAGCGAAAAGTAGAAACCTCTTTTGCCGACTTTCTCGGGCCCAAGGGCCATGTCGGCAATTTCAACATGGAGGGTCTTTTGATTCACATGCCGCATATGCCAGGTGTGAACCTCTCAATGTTATACGTCGGCCACATTTTTACGCGATTTTGTTGGCACACCGAGGATGCCTTTTTGATTTCAGTTTCCCACCTCTACAACGGAAGCGCTGACAAGACTGGGTAAGCTATACCCCAGAAATACGCAGAGGCCTTCGAGATATGTGCTGCCGGGAATGTTTTCAATGGTCGGCTAGCCTAGGACTAGCCTTCTGCACAGAGATCTCTGATGCGCAACAAAACCATCTTTGATCAGAGGGAACTGAAAAGCCGAGGGATTGAATGAGATCGTATTCAGCACAAGCCAGGTTTCTTTGTATTGACAGCACCTCGTGCTTATCATGATGGACTCAACTGCGGTTTTAATATCGCCGAGGCTGTGAGTTTTGCCAACCCAGGATGGTTCCCAATCGGCCGACAAGCGTCCCTCTGCGCTCGCCGAGGGGCCTACGCTTTGATTATACCATACGAATACCTCCTGTTTCATGAGGCCAAGTCGCTACGAGATGCGCACTTAGCTACTACGAACATAGAGAGAATACCGCCACGCACAAGGAGCGATGCTCGTATCCTTGCCGGCGCGCTTGGGACAGTGATGGAAGAGGGGGAAGGAAGGGTGACGGAATACGCTCAGTCGACCAACTGCCGGATCGTCATGTGGAATGGCACTTTGTAATTGCCGTAGAACTGAATCTGACCATATACCCATGTCGATGTTCGAAAGACACCATGTGATCACAGCTCCGCAGTCCCTTCGATCACCCAGCGACCCAAGTTGCTGTGCAGCTTCACTGCTTTCCAAAGATTCATTCCGGCCACCTGGAGTCATATCAATGCCGTGAACCAACTGTGAACCTTCCGCCTGGGGAATTAAACTGATATGGGAACGAATATCCTTTCCCATTACGTCAATTATCGCATTCACAACCGTCTTCAACAACCGCATCGCAAAGATTTCTTTTCCGCGGATGGTTTCCCATCTCTGCGCACAGGATTTTCCACTAAAGTAGATGAATATCTCTGAGCAGCGCGTCCATCCTACAATATGCGAGCCCCCGCTCCGGTACTTTCGCGATCGACTTAATACAAATGGACGACTTTGCCAGTGAACGTGACATTGGTGCAGACCCCGAGTGCTGCTGCATTTCCTTGATATTCTCGAGTAGAAGATTAATCATGGTTGTGTATAGCAATAATCCGATTGCATGACTCCAGCACTTTGACAATCATTAAATTAACCCTTCTCCTCACCTGATTCCAGTATTCTACGCCGACAACGGCTTGTGAAAGCATAGCATTGAGTGCAGCAGCAAGCAGGCTCTCCACGGAAGACTGGTCGAGTTTGCGGAGAAGTTCAGGTTCTCGCGCGAACCTGGTAACACTCTTCAAAACGACTTGAAAACTGCCGGGTCGTCTTCCTCGGCTGTACCATTTTCGGGTCGACCCAGACTCTCTGTGAAACAGTTGCCCAACTGAAGGAGCAAGGCCGAACTACCTATGTACGTTAATAAATTTCCTTCGTGCCTCAGGTCATCAAAAATTGAAGTGGACGCGTTGGTCGAGGTGGCACGGAGCACAAAACCAAACTGGAACGGCGGTCTTGGGGCATCAGACTGATCAGTGTTCGCTTGGATGAGAAAGTTTCTACGGGCAGTAGGGCGTTGCTCGCTCGCGAGGCGAACGACAAGTTGTCGTTCGCCTCGTCACTAAGGACTTACCAGATGTTCAACATCTGGTAGGTCCTTAGTGAAGTCGACTGTAACAAGCTTGGCGGCGTCGTGCACCCGTGACTCTATCGCCACTCGGCGACACAACGGTGACAGACAAAAAGGCCTTGGAAGGTTCATAGCAAGGCAGAGCAAGGACGAGCGGGGCAGAGTCTGGAGCGGTGATGCGAGCGCGGCTTGGCAAGGAGACGGCGGCGGCGCCCGCTATAAAAACTGGGAAGGTTGACATGCAATCGGGAGAGACTGCAAGGTTTAGATCGGCCGTGCCCAAATTGGAGCGAAAATGATTTAGGCATCAAAACTGGAGCAAGGGGATGTAGCGATGGAGACGAAGTCCGGGTAGATGAAGACGGTGTGGTGCAGTGTGCGGTTAGAAGAGATGATGATGGGTGGGTTGAGGTCGATAGAGTTGAGATCGGAGTTGGGTGTGGCGCAGAGGCGGAAGGTGAGCGAATGGGACGCTTTGCCGTTGCTGGGCGTGAGGACAAGTGGGATGGGAAGGTAAATGCCAAACGCGAGGCGACACGCTTGGGAGGAAGCCAGGTCGAAGAGGAGCAAGAAGAGGAGAGATCGGGATAATGTCGAAAGGGATGGGCAAAGTGCTCCATGGCGGGGGTGAATTGGGAGGCGACGGAGGAGAGGGTAGACTGTCAGAGCGGTGGACGACCGCGTATGGAATGGACAAGCATACCCTAGGAGGTCTGGGTCTAGGGGGTCTGGGTCTGGGGGTTTGCAAGTACTCAGAGTCAATTGCACAGGAGTGGTCGCAACTCATTTTGAGTTTCCCCGCGTATACTAAAATCCGTGTCTGTCTGTCTGTGTGTTTGTGTATGTGTGTTCGTGCGCTCCCGCACGGGTTCTCATTGGCGCACGGGGGCGCTGCGGCGACAAGTGGCGGCCACGTGTGTGTGTCTGTATGTCCTTGCGCTCCCGCGTTGCCATTGGCGCTACTGTGACAAGTGGCGGCCACGGGCGGGGCCTGGCCGCAGGCCAGGCCGCCACGGGGACACGTGGCAGTGACAAGTGGCGACAAGTGTAACCTTTTAAATTAAAATTACTGTGCGGACTGCGGGGCGGGGCCCCACTACAGTACAGGCTGACAAGTGGCGACAAGTTAAATTTTAAAATTAAAATAACTGTGCGGACTGCCGAGCGCGGCTGCGCTACAGTACACTACAAATTTTTGCCCGGATCCGTTTGAACCGCGCCACGCGGATCTACATTGTGGGAGGAACTGGGGCGGGCACTGCGAGCACGTGACGGCGGTGTGGTAGATGGACGCGTACGACAGGGGGGCGGACGCGTGAGACATGGGGCTGCCCGAAATACCGGAGGCTCGTGGCGACGTGAGCGGGGCGGTGGTGCGCGGGGGGCTGTGCGTGGGGGGGCCGGAATTCTTCAAGGCGGAGTTGCACAGCGCGTGGTGCTCCGACTTTGGGGGACGGATGTGGATGCGTGGCGACGAGGAAGTGCGGGCAGGGGCGGCGACTGACGGCGATAGGGACGGTGGGCTGCAATATGATAGTGGGCGGAGGGCGGTTTTGGGTGTGCAGCGATGACGTGGAGGAGATGTGGGCTGGTGCAGCGATAGGGACGGTAGGGGAG
>NW_005179278.1:0-7476 GCF_000350225.1 Chondrus crispus
TATGGGGGGGGGGGGGGGGGGCGTGATCCGGTGGACCGATGGACCGGTGGGAGATGGGACGGGGAACGGCGGGTCGGCACAGCATTAGAAAAACTAAACTAAACTGCCGCGGTTCGTACACTAGACTAGTGATCCAGTGGCCCGGCGGGTGGACTTGTGAGTGCAGCCGCCAGAACGACGACATTTGGGAACACCCAATCAGCGACGCGTCGGGCATTGAGGGTACGGTCGTTGTGTTGTAGCGCAATCAAGTCGTGCCTGCGCGACCTCGTTCAACCTGCCTCCCTCTCCCCCCTGGTCTCTGCCACCGTACATCGCGCCTCCAGCCCGCTATTCCCCTGATCTCGTCGCCTGGGAAACTCCCTCACACGTAATCCACACGTTTTGCATCTTGTGTCTGACACCAATGAATTCAACATCAGTACTACTACACATACGCTACACACCTCCGCCACCTCATTTTCCCCGTTTTACGACGTTTTTCGCTACTCTCGCAAGCACGCCTCGCCTCGCCACGCTGCGCTCTTTTAACTTTCCACATTCCAAGCATCTTGATTTCTACCTTTTCGCCACCTCCACTCCCTCCTTCCGCCTCCTTGTGCCCCCCCCAGTAAACAGTACCTTAAACAACTACTTATCCCCTTGTATTGCACATTCTTGCCTGTACATTACTCTTTACTTTTTCCCAGGCAACGTACAGAAAAAGCCTCGCGGGACCAACGGAACTCCAAGAATCACATACAGTACAAACAGCTCCGTTTGTCTCTCCCTATAATGCGCACCGTCCCTAGTCCACCACCCGCCCTTAAAACATGTACGAACGCGAGGCCTGCCGCCAGTGCAAAATCAGTGCAAGACAGGCACGGCAAGTTGTACGGTACACCTGTCAGGAGTGGAATATTCACGAAAGCTTTTTCTGTTTGATGATTCCCACACCCAACCACATTATTCCTCATCTGTCCTGTTCGCAAACCTCACAACCCAGCAACTTCTTCGTCTTCAAAGACGTGTCATTTCCGTTCGCACGCTCCGTTCAATCGTCTATCCCACTTCAGCAAAACCCCAGTCGTAACCAAGAAGACCTGGGAGACCGAATGGATTCTTTGATTTAAGCAGCAAAAAATATATATATATATATATATTTGTGATCCATTTTGATACCTTGGTTTGTAAAAAACGTGATATTTCAGTGTCTGGACAAGTACCCAAGATAAAGGCTTGGTATCGACTGCGTGGCTTCCACCATTAACCTAGCTTCCAACCTCTTCCGCCTCCAGTAGGGTTATTTTGATCTCTCATAAGTGTGAGCACGGATGAGGATTTTGTTGCTGTACCCCCACTACCCACTCTCTGCTTTAGATATGGCACGTCACCCGCCACCCTCGTCACATGCTGTAAGAAGAAACCAACGCCCCTTGGCACATAAGCAGTCGGCAATGATCATAGATGTGTTGTTGCACTCTTCTACATCTTTGCTATGGTCTTATTTTTGAAGTGATCGACGCACAAAAGTACTGGTGGACCTCGGCTGCCACTTGCTCACACTGGCTCATTTACAGGTATGGTACATCGAATTTTCAGTTGACAGCAATCTGTTGTCCGAAAATAACTCCCTCACGATCGATTCCATTGGTTTTGGTATTGATGTAGCTTTTGATTGGAAAGCCGTTTGGTGTTATCTCTTGTCTGTTGCTGAACAAAGAGATGTAGCTTACAATCGGTGAAACGCTATTGGCATTGCAACATGGTCAAGCACATCTCCGCAGACTTCATGCCGTCTGAGCATCACAAAATTTGGCTGATTTTGTGTTCGAGAGATCCTGTTTAATACTGTGCTGCACTTTGTGTATGATCTTTACAAGATATGTCAAAAAGTTGCATTGATTTGAGGCGCACGGGGACTATGAATATCGATATATCTGCGATATGTGATGTTTGATAGAAAGTTGTTTTGAAGAAACCGTTTGCTGTTTTTTCGTAAAAACTTTGTTGTTCAGTTAAAAAGCAAGTGGTATTCATGGTGTCAATGCTGCTTTGTGGTGTTTTGCAACCTCTGGGACACTTACATGCATGAAGGATCGCGAGACAATTTCCCCCTGTGCTTGCCGAATATGTGGCAAAGGAATGGCAATGCCGAGTGGGAGGTTGCAACAGCTTGTTGAAAGTACCAACGTACGTTCAAGTAAAGTACCGCACTGTGATCTTGTTCATCTGCATTGATGGGATGCGCGCAATGCTATCATCAGTGGAAATATAACCGTCGAGTCGTAAATTGCACTGGATCCCACGAGCTTTACTGTCTGTGAAAAAGTGACAAGGCAAAAACGCGAAACAAAGCCTTTCTGAGAAACGCCGAAACGTGAAGCTTGTTCGAAGCAAGATGTTGTCGTGTCGGAGGGTTCCGCGGTTTTGATAGAGTGAGATACTGCAGATGAATATCTGTGACGACCGTGACCTGTAGACATGGATGCATTTGTTTTTATCTCGAGTTCAAGACATCCCCCGACACGTCCCAACATTAATTTCTACGCTCAGAGGAAATGCTGTGCTGCCGCGGGAGAGTTACTTTGCTCTCAAGAAAGCTGTCCTTGTGAGAGTACCTGGTCTCCGTGCGATGACATGCTATTGTGACGAGATAAGCTTCTCGAACTAAAATCGCACCGTAAGCGGACAAATTCGCACAATGAGCATACATTCTCCCATTGATTGAACATGTCCGCGTATGTGTTCAATCTGTATATTTGCCATTAAGGTCTATTCCGAGTTGAGAGATGTAAAGTAAGAATTATCCTTCGAGTAGAGAGTTTTGGCGTATTCCGCAGGACGGTTGCGTCGCGTCGCGGAACTGTGTCATCCATTAAAATAGTGTGCGAAAAACGACCTGGAAATGTCATGCCATTCGACATTGTGAACGAGCGTGCACGTACAATGTGCTGCCGCCGCCCCTCCCCCTACGAGCCACATCACTTTGCAGACCTGAAAAGATGAGCTCGGGCACACCACCCGTGCGGCGATCTATTCGCAAGCGGCGCAAACCCGGCACCGCAGATGAATCAGCAACTGCGTCAAAGAAAGCGAAAGCAGAGCTCAACCCAAGCGTCCCCTCCGTCGCAGAGAGCATTCTCTCGGCGTCGCTGCACCTGCGCGACGGCCTCGACACACTAACCTTTCTCGCCCCCACGACGCACGTCTATAACCCCCTCCACTACGCCTGGGATGCGTACGCGTGGTACACACGTCGCTACGGCGACAGCGCGCGGGACATCCTTCTGGTCGGGATGAACCCGGGGCCGTGGGGCATGGCGCAGACCGGGGTGCCCTTCGGCAGCGGGCCTGCGGTGCGGGAGTTTCTCAAGATGCCTGCCGAGACGTCGATCGGGCGCCCGGAGCACGAGCACCCAAAGCGGGCGGTAGAGGGGCTGCGCTGCGCGCGCGTGGAGGTGTCCGGGGACCGCGTGTGGCAGCAGTGGGCGCGGGGGACGTACGGGACGGCGGAGGCGTTCTTCGAGGGTTTTTTCGTGTACAGCTACTGCCCGCTGCTGTTTCTAGAGGCGTCGGGGCGGAACCGGCCGGCCAACGCGCTCCGCGCGGCGGAGAGGAGCCGCATGCAGGAGATGTGCGACGAGGCGCTGCGGGAGGTGGTGAAGGCGATGCGGCCGCGCGTGGTGGTCGGCGTCGGCGTGTGGGCGAGTGAAAGGTGCCGCAGGGCGCTTGCGGAGGACGCGCGCGTCGAGTGCCTGCTGCACCCGAGCCCCGCGTCGCCGGCGGCCAACCGAGGACCGTGGGCGGAGAAGGCGCGGGGTGTGATGCGGAGTCTGGGGCGCGGAGGGGATGGGGGAGGGAGGGGATAGGGGGAGGATTGAGGTAGGGATTGAGGTAGGGATTGATGTTGCCAACTTTGTTGAAGCGGAGACGGGGAGAGGGGGAGGGAGCTGGCGGTGTCGCAAGAGGGCGGTAACGCTGTCCATTGTGGCGACGTGTGTGGGAAAATGGTAAAGGCATCAAGGACGCCCGCTGCGCGCGTCCACTCGCCGCGCTGAGGCTGGCATCGCTTCGCACACTACAACCTCGGCCGCACACACCCGCCGTCATCCACGCGCCCGCCTACGCCTCCGTCCCTTCATCCCCTACCATCCCTCCCCCTCCTTCTGCCACCACCCCTTCCCCCCAACCACTCCCCCACTCGCCACCCCCAATGTCTCCATCCCACGTCCTGGGGAAGCACCCCCGCCCCTCTTCCTCGTCTTCCCCGTCTTCCCCTCTATCGCTATCTTCCCTCCCCGACCCCATCCTGCTGCGCATCCTCCGCTTTCTCGCGCAACCCCCCCGTCGCGGGTCCCCCCCGCTAGTCCGCTCGGCGCTGCCGCTAGCATACTGCTCGCGCCACCTGCTCCGCCTCTTCCGCGAGCGGATCCTCTCCTCCATCGACGTCGTACCGGACGGTGACTTCCTACAGCCTCTCCCGCGTTGCGACGCGCGCTTCCCGCAGCGCGACCCCACCTACTTATGCGCCCTCGCACGCTTAGCAGGGCCGGCGCTAACCACGCTACGACTCCCTCTGTACGACTGCTCGATGCACGACGGGCAGTGGACAGTGCTGGAGAGCGTGGCAAAGCACTGCCGCGCCCTCACGTCGCTTGCGTTTGTCGACTCGTACAAGCACACGGGCACGACACCCGCGACGCGGCAATGCGAGATCCTTGGCGCGCTGCTCCCCGCTCTAAAGCACGTGACGATCATCCTGGTGCGGGACCCGCTGAAGCTGCGTGCGATGTCGACGACGACGGCGTTCCGGCCGCGCACGCTGGTGCTGCACCACATCCTTCCGCGCCTCCGCGCGCAGGTGCTGGCGCTGCTCGACTCGCACGGGGCGGAGCTGCAGGCGCTGACGCTGTCGTTCGACGTGGCAGGCGGACGCGACGCGGGGCGCGGCGCGGCCGACTTGATGCTGCCGTTCCTGCAGGCGCTGTCGGCCACGGTGGCTCGCAGCGCGGGTGAGCTGGGGCGGCTGGAGCTGGTGAGCGGGCCGCGGCGCAACCCGCTGACGGCGCTGCTGGGGCGGTCGGTCAGCACGACGCTGTCGCGGCGCGAGTTCGACCGGGTGTCGTGCAGCGTGCGCGCGGCGAAGCGCGGCGGCGGGGCGGGGAAGGGGCGGCCGCGGCTGCGGAGGCTGGTGCTGGAACGGGCGTGCGACGAGGTGGCGGAGGCCGTGGACGTGCTGGCGACGCACTGCGACGCGGGGACGGAGATCGAAGTGTACCTGCACGAGGCGGTGCTGGTGTCGCCCGGCGGGGCGGGCGGTTCGGGGGCGGGCGGGGAGGAGAAGGGCGGGGAGGAGGAGGGCGGTGGGGCGCTGCCGTACTTCCGGGCGACCAAGCTGGAGTCGTCGTCGTGGATGGTGCGCGAGCTGCCGGCGAGCTACTTCCGGCAGGTGGAGCACATCCAGGTCGGGGCGGACCACGACTGCACGCGGAGGTTCCCGTGGGCGGGGGCGCAGTCGGGCGGGTCGGCGGGGGATTTAGCGGAGCTGGAAAGCTTCCGGTTTCTGTGCGAGCAGTCCGGGCGGACGGTGCGGTCGGTGTGGGCGCGGATGCCGATCGCGAGCGCGGGCAAGGCGAAGACGATGCTGCGGATGCTGTCGTGCGGGTTCGGGTACGCAGGGGACGTGCGGGCGCTGTCGCTATCGGGGGACGCGGTGCGGCTCGTCGGGGTGGACGAGGCGCTGCTGTACTCGGTGGTGGGGCAGCTGCGGCAGCTGGAGGAGGTGCACGTGAGCGAGGCCGGCGGCGGGGCGGCCGGGATGCAGGCCGTGGCCGTGCTGATCCGCGGGCTCGGGCTGTTCTGCCAGCGGCTGCGGTCGTTCAAGGTGGAGTTCTCGGCGTTCGGGGACGCGCGCGGGCGCGGCAGGCTCGGCGACGTGCGCGACGCGCTGCGGGAGCTCGAGCGGCAGCGCCCTGGCGTCGAGACGCACGGGCTGGCCGAGCTCCTGGAGATCGCGCTGAGACATGGCGCGGCCGAAGCTGCAGCGTAGAACAAGATGGAGGCCGGAGGGACGGGGGGGGGAGGGCGCAGACATAATAGAGGGTTTAGGCACCTGGATTAACAAACAAGCGCTTGTTAAGACACACCCTTAGGCATTGCATGCTGTATCTCTGGGAATCTACGTAAAGTAGATCTTTAACATTACAGTACTGGACGGGACGATATCCTCAGCTGTAAAGCCAGGTATGATGTACTGTAATGACGACCCACAACTGTAAGTAAGCAACAAGTGTAGGGCCACAACTGTAAACCACGGCGGCAAATTCGAGCTGTAATGCGCGTACACCGGCAGCGACCCACAACTGTAAACCCTAACTGTAAACTCCAGCTGTAATGCGCGTAACGGCAGCGCCCAGCTTTTTTGGCGCCACCCGTTTCAAAAAGCTACAGCCCGCCTAGCCTGCCTGTCCTTCTTTATCTTGTCATTGCCCGTGTATCCGCATCCCTCGCCCTTCCCCCCCCCCCCCCCCCGCCCGCGGGCCCTTGCCGCCACCATGCACTCTTCCTCCAGCCGTGTCCTATCCTCCTTCCCCAACGCAGCCCTCGTCACGTACCGCTCGGCAATGTCCTTCTGCCTTGTCGAAAGCGCGAACAGCCTCACGCCCGCCCCGACCCCGCCGAACCCCGCGTAGAACGCGCTCGAGTGCCCCACATTGAAGCATATCATCCCGCGCGCCGCCGCAGGCACCGTGACGGACGTCGCCGTCATCGCCAGATCCTCCCCGTGGGCCGCGCTGGTTGACACCACCCACATTGCCGACGGCATCTGCCGCAGCAACGTTTTGGTTTGCTTGTCCAGTGGGTAGAACGGCAGCTTGGAGCGCGGTACGTCGAGTGCCACCGCGCGCTTGGCAAGGTACGTGTCTCGGTAAATCGCCTGCACGAATTCCGCCTCGCCTAGGCTCACCGCCGTTACCACCGCCTGTACCACGGCGCACCCGCCCACGACGGAGATGTTCTTCAGCGATAAGTCGGCCGTGACGCCTGTCTTGCGCTCGTCCAGCATCAGTGACGAGGATGATGATGATGACGACGTCGAAGGCCGCGGCGCGAGAAGCTCCACCCTTACCTGGTTGAGGGGGTCTTCCGCGACGAGCGACGCCCTTTTGAAAAACTCGTCATCCGTCACAAATAAGACCACCTGCTCCGGCTGCATGGAGCACCCGCGAAAGGTGTCCAGTTCAATCTCCGCCCCGTCAAACGTGCACCGGTAGTAGTTGGTCACCGTGTGGTGCCCAATGTCACCAACCGCTTGCTGCCGCTCTGCGGCGGAGAGGCCCTTCTCATCGCCGGAGCTCGTGGACGTGGAGTTGGGCTCGCTCCGCAGGGCGGGACTGAAGATGTTTGCCGAGTAGAGGCTCTTAGCGGGTGCGTCGGGCCACGTGGCCTCGGCGCGGTCCATGATTGTGATAACCACTGACCGGTATAAGTTAT
>NW_005179278.1:8349-13150 GCF_000350225.1 Chondrus crispus
ACACCATATCGGCGAGGACGCAGAAGATGCAAGAGTATATTGTAGGGCACATGGACGACGACGAAGTGCTCCACTACTCGGGGAAACTCGCGGCAGAGCCGAGCATGTCGCGACGGACAGCGGCGCGTTCGTTCTACGAGTTGCTGAATCTGAGCAGCAAAAAGGCTCTCCAGTTGTCGCAGGACGGACCTTACGGAGCCATCAAGGCATCGCCATTACAGCCGGCGTTTGATGCGCTGAGAAGTAGGGGGTTGCAATGAGGGGGGGGGGGGGCCACGCAAGGAAGAAGCTGCCGGTCTTGCCTGTTGTGGATCTTGTCTGTGTTTTTTTGTTTGTACCAAAGCTTGTGCAGTTCTCGCCATTTTACATAAAGATCAAATACCTCAAGTGCGCTGCAGCAAAAAGTAATGGGGAGCCTCTCTCCCCTACAAATATATGGCCCGGTAGCTGCTGCACTTGCACCACCGGCCTCCATCGGCTATCTATCTACGTTTCCGCTTGCCTTGTTGCTCGTACTCCCACTCTCTCACGTCACTGCGCTTCAGGAAGGCAACCTTGTCAGTATACCGATTTTTATCCTTCTTGTACTTTTCCAGCTCGTCCACGACCTTGTCGTCCTTCCCCTTAAACTCGCTCCAGACGTCCTTGGTCTTAGTCAGCACAGTTTCCTTGCGCGGGCCTCTGACGATATTGAGCGCAGCTTCAAGGCCAGTCGCTCGCGACGGGCCCGCCTTACTGGCCACCTCGTCCGCGGCCTCCTTCGCCTCGCGCGTTTTGGCCTCTTCCTCTAACTCGCCAAGAAGCTTCACCTTGAACAGCTGCGACGAAGCAGGCTTCTGGGGCTGCGAAAGCCAACCCATGAGCGAGGGGTCCGTGGCCGGTTCCTTCGGTTTCTGCGGAAGTCTTCTCGATGACGCGTTCATTTCGGCCCATATATCATCGATCGAGGACGCGGGTTTCTTCTACAGAATAAGCAAAGGTGAGGCGGAAGAAAAGAGACATGTGAGCAATTCTCAAGACATACGGATGAGGAATGCGATAACTTGGATGCTGAAACGGCAACGGTTGGTCAACCCACCTTCTTCTCGGCCGACTGTTGGGGTGGCGGCTTAGCGTCGGCGTCGAGCTTTTGGATTTTCGTTGGGCGGGCTTGATCAGGGTCTGACGGGGGTGCCAGCGTGGCGGCCACGGGTTGCGGTTGGGCGGCGGGCGGCGGTCCCGCAGGGGGTGCAGCAGATGGAATGCGGGTGTCGGGCGGCGCGGGCGGATGGGGTGGGATCGGTTTAGTGGGAGGAGGTGCAAGCGCGACCCCGTCCGTGGCAGAGTGGGTGACAGCAGGGCACGACGGATCGGGGGGTATCGAAGGCGGGACATTTTGCGATAGACGCGCATTAGATGGACGCGCCTCGGATGGAAGCGCGCGTGCTGGACCCGCACCCGCTGATGATGGCCCCGCGCCCGACGAAGATGGACGCGTGCGCGGCGACGACGCGCCGGCGGCCGACGACGACGCGCCGGCGGCCGACGACGCGCCGGCGCCGCTCTTCACGTCCTCGTAGTGCTTGAGCATGCGGGCCTGCTCGACGACGTCGCCGTCGTCGAACTCGAGGGGGAGGTCGTCGTCGTCGCTGTCGTCGTCGTCGTCGTCGTCGTCGTCATCGTCGTCGTCGTCGTCGTCGTCGTCGTCATCGTTCGGGGCGAAGGATTTTCGCTTCTTGTGGAGATTCAGGACGCCGGGCTTGTCGGTTGTGGCGGGCGGGAGGTAGTTGTTATAGTAGATGTCAGTGGAGGGGATGTGGGAGGCCAGGAAGTTCAGGACGGGGGTGGTAGAAAAGAAGGGGAAGAGGGGAGGAGCGGGGGATGAAGGGAGGGGGATGAAGGGAGGGGGATGAAGGGAGGGGAGTGGCACGCCCGTGTCCAACGGCGACGGTAACTGGCGACACGTACAGGACGCACGAGAAGTGCAGCGAAGGTACGAAGAAATTCAAAAGTGGGCCTTCGGCTCGGATGCTTATTTTCATTAACTTTTTATGCGAGTCGGACTGTCATCCCTCGCAACATGTCACCGCTCTAAAACGTTTGAACTTGATCCGTTCACCGACCATCGACGCGATTTCCGACCGTTTCAAACTCCTTTCCTGCGTGTAAACCTTCATTCCGTTCACCAACAACCCTCCAATGCCGTCTTCATCGCTTGTATTTAAATACGGGGGGCTCTGGGCAACAGATTGCCTGCCACCCACGCCCCCCAACAGACAGATCCGTCACCACCCATCCCCACCTCCACCCTTCCCCGCCCCACCACAATGTCCGCCCGCGCGGTCTCCAGCAACCCCTCGATGACGCGCTCCGTCTCCTTCAGCGACTACCTAGCCTTCCAGTCGCCGCCGGCCTTCCGCCGCTCTCGCCGCCTCTCCAACACGTCTGGGCGCGCGCGCCCGACCAACCTCTTCTCCTCGTCCGCGCCATCCGAGCCCACGACTGCCCCCACGGAGAAGCGGGCCGCCCGCCGCTCGAGCCGCGCCTCCGGCCGCTCCGCCGCCCAGTCCACCTCCAGCGCGCACCACCGCAATCACCGCCACCATCGCGCCAAGCACCACCGCCACCGCCGCCACCATCACCACCATCACCACGCCCACCACGCCCACCACTACCGCTCCGACCCCGACAAGGAGAACGCCGCTGTCGCCTACGCCGGCTCCGCCCCGAGGAAGCACGCCGCTTTGCGACCGCTGCAGGAGCAGCCGAGGAACTTGCAGCCCACGCCTAAGATCAAGCCTGAAAGGCAAGCCAAGAAGGCACCGCCCTTCCACTGCCCACATGCCCATGCGCACTGCTGCAGTCGAGCGAGCCAGGACAGCCAGGGCAGCCTCTCATGGGAGCATGCCGCCCTTCCCACCGAGCACCTTGTTGCCGCTCACGAGCAGGACACCCAACAAAAGCAGTTAAGCGAGCCCATGTGGCCGCCGGCGCCTTCGTACAATCACGCGGCGCAACTCAAGTACTCCTCCCAGCTGCAGGGCCACAAGAACATGCCCATGACTGAAGTACGGGGATATGTCGAGGACAAGCTGCCGTTCTATCCGTCACTGATGACGGCGAGGGAGCCCGTCGTGCCGCAGATGTCGCGGTCCGAGGAGCTCGGTCCGCTCGATCGCATCGCATTTATCGAGCAGAATGGGGCGAAAGCTCACTTGCATCAATTCGTCATGCTACATCTCCAACTGCCGCCGGATGAGGGTTGGGAGGACATGTTGCATGGCTTGGATAGTGCCCAGCTACATGCCTTGTATATGCTTGCACGCAAGGAGCCGTGCGGGTTTGCGTTGCTCCGCCGGGCTGAAGCTGAGGAGAGCGAGGTTGCGAGGCTTCATGACAAGATGAGGAAAGGATTTGGCAAGTATGCTATCGCGAGGATCGTCGGGAATGAAAGACGCGAGAGAAGGATCGCTTTGCTGTCTTTGAAGAGGTTCTTGGAGAGTGAGGGCGGAAGGTGGACAGAGGAGAATGGAGTAGAGAGGGCTGTGATCGCTATGGGGGATAGAATTGCGAGGCTGCGAGACTTTCAGCAGGTATCCCTATGATTCCCTGTGATTAGGGGATGAAGAATTGAAGTTAACAAGTACATTGAAGGGACCCTGCAAACGCTTTGAGTTAGTAAAGTTGCATCTTGATTGTTGAATATGAAAATACCACGCCACACAGAACGGGAACGTCAAAACGGATAGAGCGTGTAAGCCTTGTCTTGATGCTGCGGCGAAATTCAGTACAGTAACAGCCACTCCTAACTGAGAAGAAGGCTCTAAATTATCGATATTTTTTTCGTCATCAAAATGTTTTTTCAATTTGCCAGATAATTATCACCTCGCGACTCCTGGGAATCGCGAGGGGAGGGATGGCACCATCCCTCCCCTCCCTCGCATCCCTCCTATATCATCTCTTTTCCTTCCAGCGCCATGACACGGATAATTCCCTCATAAATTTTCAGTTAACTATTCGTGGGCGGAACCAGATTTTTCCGCGTGTAAGGAGGGTGTGTGTGGGTTTGAAACTGGAAAAGTTTGCAAAGGAAAGCGTCAGATTAATCCTTGATGCTTTGTTTCTTCGGCTTTGGAGAATGGATGTTTACCTTATCATAATACTTTTATTCAATACTACTCTCCTTCTAGAAACAATGTCAATGTATAATCGTGCACTGCGCGACACTACACAATCACACAATAATATTCTATCTTGCTGCTACAGAAAAAGCACGTGTTCGTGCAACGAGCGTTTTCTCAATCATATACAGCATTGCAAGACTTGGGCGTACATTTCGCTCGCGCAAACAGCAGAAAGGCAACACCCTCATACAAGTCGTGAAGACAATTTTCAGCCGCTAAAGAGCGCGACAGTTTCCTGCGAAAACGGCTTTCTTGTAAGTGTATCGAGATTCCTGTACAACCATGCACTGCAAGTCTGACTAAGCGCGACAAATCTAGTCAGTCGTCAAAAACTCTTCTTTTCACCAGTTTTGGCCAAGACAGAGCTTTTGTTGATGTTTACGATGTGCCTGGCAAGTGCATTCCCTAGTATGAAACAGTTTTGCAAGTCCTAAAGACTAGGCTACGTTCTTAACATTATTGATACATACAAGAACCAGTCTCGGCTTCTAAGAGCACCCCTGTCGGTTTGGCTAAATTAGGGTTCAATAAGACGTAAATCTGTAGACAATGCGGGGCTAATATACGTGTAATGTCATTCCATCATTGCAAAAATGTTGTTATGCTCAGCACTGGGCCAGTAGACCACTTGCCCCCCC
>NW_005179278.1:13361-14196 GCF_000350225.1 Chondrus crispus
GAATGAATACTAGGTGGAAGAAGGAAAGGGGGAGGAGACATCGACTCATTTTTCAGAGACGAGCGATCCTTCTTCCTGGCACACGGCGGCAATTTAGAGTTAGGTACCTTGCCCATACTGTTGGCAGTTTGAGAAAAGCACTGAGCAGGTGGAATCAACTATGCTTTGGAGAATAAAGAAAGTCTTCCTCGGCGGTACTGATCGGCTTGACGTGAAGGGCAGATTGGCAGTACACCAAGTCGATGTTGCAATATCCTGAAGGGTGATGGGTCGAGATGTTTTCTTTTTCCTTAGAAGTCGTTGGGAAAGCTTGCAATCCGTTTCATTTCGGTGCGAGTTGCGTGCATGACATATATACAAAACTCTTTGGTAACTCGGAAGTCATGGCGGACGGTTAAAATGCTCTAGTCCGCCCGCGACTGTGTACAAATGCGTCAAAGATGGTTAATTGCTCCGCAATTCACTGATATGAAAATGGAAACTGTCAACTCTGGGCTCATCATATTGCGCTACGCTGTGTCACTATAAAATCCGAAATCAGGGATGCTTGATTTCGCAGACACTCAGATATCGCTTTGCGAAAGTCATTACCACTTGCCCCTAAACTCCAAGAATAACGTGTTCCAAGAAAGCATGACGTGGGTATCCTCCTTCAGTGTCTAGACGGCGATTTGCATCTCGACGTTATCGTGATGCCGTTGGGGAAGTGAGATCTACGCAAGAAACGTGACAATTGGGATCTGACACGGAAAAATGCAAATGCACAATTACTATTCCAAGCATTTCTTCGAAACACAGCCTGAAGGATGCCCATTTCAGAAGGTGATTGATCTCT
>NW_005179278.1:14533-17258 GCF_000350225.1 Chondrus crispus
CACACGTGAAGCTTTGCAAAGTGACACGAGGTTCTGTTCTGGTTATCGGTTCAGAGCCAGGTTTTCTCCCATTTTTGTTGTGTATGCTTTCACTATCGCTGCGCTCTATTCCTTTCCCTACGCACGAGGACATGTTCTTGATACACCACCACATCCGGGTATACTTAAAGCCTATGAAACCCCTTTCTAGTTTGACATCTTCTATAAAAAGACCTCGATCATTCCATCAGTGCGTTCACAATAATTTACTTTATGTTGTATGTTGGGTTCACCATGTATAAGCTGTACAGATATGTAGGAAATACTGGTAGTGCAGAGTATTTACACTTCCCAGTTACGCAAGGACCATCGATGACCACCGTACGATTTCACGAGGACCTCGGCGGGATTGCGCCGTAGTGCGCCCCGGGATTTAATTGTCTTGGGGTGATCACCTGAGCCAAAGAGACTCGGTCAATAAAGGCATCGAAGCATGGGCTTATGGTTATCCTCTATCATAGCGGCTCAACTGATATATATTGTCAAAGTTGATAAGCCAAAAGAGTGTCACTCTCAACACAGCAACAAAATCGATAATAAGTTTCAATGAACTGATCTTTTCTGTTGGAGTTCTCATCGGCATTGAGATCTGTTTCCTGCGATACCTCTTCCTTCTCTCAACAGCAGCATCTATTACCTGATCAATTGGTCATTTTTCAAGATCAGGACCGACACGACGATTTCAATGCAACTGGAACACCCTAAGCAGGAGACAATTGTGATGTGGCCTTGAATGATTGTGTTATACCAGATGAAATACAATTCCCTGGTGTTTGTA
Organism: Chondrus crispus; assembly: GCF_000350225.1. NCBI lineage: Eukaryota > Rhodophyta > Florideophyceae > Gigartinales > Gigartinaceae > Chondrus > Chondrus crispus. The sequence goes on from NW_005179278.1 coordinate 15,351, forward strand.
GACGGTCTATTAACGGAAGATCAAAGAAAGAAGGATGATGAACATGAATTTTGGTATCGTTTGTTCCAACGACCAACAGGATAGTCACTAACTAAACTCGTTTGAAAATCCCCAGGCAGGAGGGAGCAAACTTGTCGAAGGTGATGAGATTATGTGTATAGGTTCTGCAAGATGGAATAAATAAATGTCCATGGGAAGAGTATGGGGCAACAATGATGTATTGATATTAGTAAGGCAATAAATGGGTTTGAAAATTGATCATCTACCGCTGATGTCAGCGATAGATCTGTCAACAGATTCACAGGGCTTGCCATCGTTGTATCTCTGGGAAAAATTGTTTAGGCCGGAAGAGGTGAACTTCCTGAGTTGCTGGCTGGAGTGCAAAGAGTGGAAAATCGCTGACTTGTGCCAGTTCGATGCCAGCAGTTATTGAGGACGAGTAACAATCACAACCTGTGGTAGACAAGAATGAATAACGTTGAATATGATAAGGATGTGAAGGTTTGTACGAAGGCCAGTGGGCGACGCACGCTTTCTTGATGCGGGAGATGTTGTCCCTTCCAAGAGGGAAATTATTGTGAGGCATATTGCCAGACTGTTTCCAGCTAATGTAAAATATGGATTACAGCTAAATGGCTTTTGTTGAGCCAAAATTCAAAACGAAACGACGCAAGGTAAAGAAGAAGACTAGGGCGATGTAGGCGTAACAGCGAATGATGGTATTACGATGACAATATCACAAAACCGTGTTGAACGTGAGTACATAACTCGTAGGCATTTTGGAGTATGAAGCCGAAAGCTTCGCAACTGTTTCGAGGCTTCACTGGGGATAGCTGGGAAGTGTGCACGTGCAGGATGGATGGAGTGTGTACGCAGCGGATGGTTTTACTGGCGAGTTGCTGGTGGAGGTCCTCTAGGAAGGTTATCGATAAACTTACAAGAAAGAATCTGTCCGGAAAAAATGGAAGTAGTGGAGGGATTGGGATGAGTGCGTGATTGGGGCGGTGGCACGTTCTAGCTGTCACGGAGGAGGGGAAATTGAATGGAGCACGGGCACAGGGAGGTAGGCTACGGATAACGTTGACAGAACCGTGCGAGGTTATTGTGGTAGAGGACCAAAAGTCAGAAGGGACGTCAGAGGCTACAACACGCCCCATCCTGCGCACGCGCCTCTCTCAATCACTCAACACAGTGTTCGAATACGCGCTTGCGGAATTTTCCTCGCACTTAACCGCGAGCCCAGTCGATACTCTGCAGGTTGAAGTGGTAAGTTGCGTTGCGGTGGAGTCTTTTTACCGTGGCACCATGAGACTTGGATTGGTGTAAACCTCAAGTAGAGTGTGACAGAACAATTATGACTACTAGAGCTAGTTAAGAGAGTGGAGAGAGTTTCAGGAAAATGTTTGAGTCCGAGAGCCGGAGGGCGCTACCCTAGGGTAGACTGATTTTTCATAGTTGGCCCCTTTTCAGAATTGAGCCTCCCTTCTGGGAGGCTCAATTCTGCCTTCTGGGAGGCTCAATTCTGAAAAGTGGCCAACAACTCAGTGGGTAATTTACTGTACGAGCCGACGTGGTGCCTTCTCAGCTCGAATTACAGCTGTACTGTATTCCAACTGTCATGTTTTACTTACAGTCGGACAGCTGGAGGGCTCATTTGCAGTGGCAGATTGTACGCCGTTGACAACACGCAACTTCGGTTTGCCTTTTCGCGCCATCCTTTCCACCCGTCTTCTCACTGTGGATCACCTCAACTTTTTAAACACACACCGTTCCCCCCTGCCTCCCTTTCGCCCCGACCACACTTTCGTCGCGTCGTTCCGCGCGTCCGTCGCGCCCTGCGCGTTGCGCTGCGCAGCGGTCGTGCCGCACACCCGCACATCCGCGTTTCCCGCTCCCCCCCCCCCAGGA